>NC_090735.1:97534421-97546921 GCF_036898095.1 Palaemon carinicauda | reverse complement strand
TAGGTTTAGTTTTATTTTATATCCGTTTTTTTCCCCATAACGTTCTCATTTTGCGTGTTCGCTTTTATTTTGATCATGTCATTTACGTCTGTCATTGTTTTATTGCATACAATATATATATATCAATACGTCTATCATTGTTTTATTGCATACAAAATATATATATCAATAAATACAAGTCGATCGCGGGAGCTACATGCTTGCCGCCGTTTAGGTTTTCCTTTGTGTTTCGGTGGGTGGCTCTCTCCTCCCTTCGTTCACGATGGTCACCTGATTTTGTTCTGGTCTCTCCCCCCCCCCACCTCTTGGGTCCCTTCCCGTTACGCCTTCGCCTCCCTCTTCTTCGGAGGGGGTTGGCTTTGGTCACGTGCTCTATGGTAGTACACAGGAAGTTTCTTGAGGTGGGGGGGTTGGCCATACGCTCCATACGTCAGTTCGGGTAGCGCTCTCTTCTCGTTTCGCTTTGGTTGGCCACCAGGCGTTCGAGACTGGGTTTGCGCTCGTCTCCCGACTCCCCCTCCCCCCCTCGTGTTATCCATCCAGGATGTTATCCTCCCGTCCCGGAGGGTTTGTTATCCTCCCGTCCCGGAGGGTCGGGATATTTTAGATTCATTTCTCCGTACTGTAGTTGTGTTTCTTTGATCGGTTTCGGACACTTCACTCTGTTCCGTTACCGTTCTTTATCCTATATTTGTTAGTTTTTTAAGTGTCAGGGAGGGCGATTGATATCTCATATATAAACAATAAAAAGACTCATGTCAGCCCGGTGAACATAAAAACATTTGCTCCAACTTTGAACTTTTGAAGTTCTACTGATTCAACTACCCGATTAAGAAGATCATTCCACAACTTGGTAACAGCTGGAATAAAGCTTCTAGAAAACTGTGTGGTATTGAGCTTCATGATGCAGAAGGCCTGGCTTTTAGAATTAACTGCCTGCCTATTATTACGAACAGGATAGAATTGTCCAGGGAGATCTGAATGTAAAGGATGGTCAGAGGTATGAAAAATCTTATGCAACATGCATAATGAACTAATTGAACGACGGTGCCAAAGATTAATATCTAGATCAGGAATAAGAAATTTAATAGACCATAAGTTTCTGTCCAACAAATTAAGATGAGAATCAGCAGCTGAACACCAGACAGGAGCTTAAAGTGTTCATCCTCTTCATGGATTCTGTAACATAGAACAGTTGGGGATGGTGGAAAAGGACTGGTTTGGATTGATAACAGGAAGTTAGCCAACCTAGAGTAAGCTGATGACGCTGTCGCTTCCAAAATTAAAATCCACATACTGGAAAGAGAACAAATGCCCGGTACTGAAAATACCTGTCAAAACAAACTATGGTACTTAACATTGGTAAAGGTGAAGTAGCAACGTCAGTCATGATGAATTAACGACAAGCACTTGAAAAACACCGAGCACAAAAAACATACGACTATGCGGGCAAGTCCAAAACAGAAGGATGACCTAGAGGGCGATCGTGTGGGTGACGGTGGCATGGTCCAAGTGTGGTTTCTGGGATCTTTGTTACGGCCCTTCCCTTTGATGAAGGAGTTATCTAAATGGAAGACAGCCTGTGAATAGTGGTTTTCACACGCCCCTGATGTATACACGACACCCACGAGGTGCTCGCGCGAGGGTAGTAACCTCTGCATTCCATGCTTTTATCTTTCTCTGGTATATTTGGAAGATTTATATCAGAAAAAGTGTAAAGAAGGACTTTTTCACCGGGCGTCACATGTCTCTCCCAAGAAATAGATTTTTCCTTCGTCAAAATCCCTTTATTCCGCTCCCTCAGAGCTACAATTTCATGTATTTATTATTTCATTACCTACTGTATTTCTATTGACATGTATTTATTATTTCATTACCTACTGTATTTCTATTGACTTGTAATTCAAGTATTTATGCGTGTGTAAAAGCACACATATTTTGGCGATTAGTTCAAGCCGAATTGGCGCCTGCGCGCATGCTACTTTTCCGTCCGCACCTTGTATTATATTCCCACGTATGTTTGAATAAACTGTCAGTTTTCGTTGGTGAAGCTTGTCTCACTGTCCTTACAACTGGTGACCCCGGAGTTGAAGTAGCATCAGCGGTTGTGGCTTTGCCATTAACGGACTTATTACGGCCGTGCTACCTTCTTTTACTCCGTTACCTTAGGCGTGAGCTTCGGCCTTTGGTGCTCCCACACCTCGGTGCATGTAAGGCAGTAGGATGAGCTTAACCGACATATCAACTTCCCACCTCTTCACCGACTCGTCAACTGATCACAATGGCGGATTCAACCTGCCCATCACGCCCAACGGCCTCGCCTCCACGCCCAAAGTCAAACTGCCGCCGTTTTCTCAACACAACACCGCTTCCTGGTTCCTGAGAGTGGACGTACTCTTCCGAGTCGCTAGGCTCAGCAACTCCTGCGCCAAGGCCGACATCGTTCTCACCTCCATCCCAGAGGAGGTATTCGACAAGATTTCCCCATGTCTCGACGCCCAGGCTGGCCAAGTTTCCTACGACGACCTGAGAACGAAACTCATCGGTATCTACTCACTCTCCGTTTCAGCAAGGGCACAGAAAGTCCTGGACCTCGCCGGCAAACCCATGGGTCACACCTCTCCTGTTGAGGCATGGGACGAGTTAACCGGCCTGCTAATGCTCCCCGAAACCGACAGCAACGGCCGATGGTGCGAGATTAGCCTATCTTGTGAAATTTTCCTTCGATGCCTACCACAGGACGTAAAAGCCCAATTGACGGACGCCGACACACTTCCGATGAATGAGCTCCTGTCGAAGGCTCAGAAGCTCCATGAGGCCTCCAAAGCATCTCGCCTCGGGGCATCATCAGTATCGTCTTCGTTCTCCTCCTTCAGCTGCTCTTCCATAGACTCTTCAGCAACGGCTCCTGACGACGACGACGAGATCAACGTTCTAGCAAGAAGGAAACCACCGCAACCGACACGTCCGAACCCTAGGCCTAACCCAGCATGGTGCTTCTTCCACTAACAGTTCGGCAGCGCCGCCAAGAAATGTAGAGCACCGTGCAACTTCCCTAGAAGATGACGCCAGAAGAGACCACCTACCACCATCGCAACTGCAGGAAACCAAAACAAAAATGGTTTCTATATCCTCGACCCGTCTCCAACCGTAGACTCATGGTCGACACCGGCGCTATGCAGTCAACGTTTCCGCCGTCACAAGCCGACCTAGACCGTGCTCCCAGCAAAGACGTCCCCCTCACTCGTCGCCGCCAACGGATCTCCCACATGGTGTTATGGGACCAGGACCCTCAGGGTATCTATCATGGGCCGTTCGTATTCCTGGCTCTTCGCCATCGCTGACATCAGTCGCCCCCTCCTCGGTGCAGATTTCCTCGCTCACCATGGACTACTGGTTGACGTTGCTGGGAAACGCCTCATCGACACAGGAACCTGCCAGTCCCGCGCCCTAAGAGCCGGCCTTGCCACAATATCCGTATCCGCTGTAACGACGCAGCCCTACGCCGACCTCCTGCAAGAATTTCCTGACGTTTTCAAGCCCGAGTTCCGACACACCAGGATCCCCCTCCAGGCACGGGATCTACCACCACATCACAACAACGGGACCTCCTACTCACGCCAAATTCCGCCGCCTCCCGCCCCAGAAGCTGAAGGATGCCAAACGCGCCTTTGAGGACATGGAACGTATGGGTATCTGTAAGAAAGCATCGAGCCCCTGGGCATCTCCCCTACACATGGTAAAGAAGCCTGACGGGACCTGGAGACCTTGCGGCGACTACAGGCACCTCAACCTCATCACAACGCCCGACCACTACCCCCTGCCCAACATGCAAGACCTGACGAATGCGTTGCATGGCGTGAAATACTTCACCAAGATGGACCTCCTCAAGTCTTACTTCCAGGTCCCCGTATTTCCGGAGGACATTCCGAAAACTGCCATTGTGACACCATTCGGATCCTGTACCTTCGCATACTCAACCTTCGGTCTACGCAATGCGGGGGTGACCTTCCAACGACTAATGGATAGCATCCTGGGCGACCTACCATTCTGCGTCTGCTACGTCGACGACATCCTGATATTTTCAAAGACCAAGGAGGAACACCGGAGGCACGTCCGCGCCGTCCTCAAACGCCTACAGGAGAATGGCCTGGTCGTACGTTTCGACAAATGCATGTTCGGCGCGGAAGGAGTGTATTTTCTTGGTCATCGCGTATCCTCGTGCGGGGTAAAATCCATGACAACCAAGGTGGACGCCATCAGAAAGTTCCCGGTACCTACGACCACCCGCCAACTTCAATAGTTCCTGGGGATGGTCAATTACTACAGGCGCTTCATCCCCAACGTCGCACAGACCCTGACACCCCTCGACGACATCCTGAAGGGAAAGGCGAAGAAACTTGAGTGGGGTTCTCCCCAACAAAACCCATTCACCCGGACAAAGGACGCCCTCGCAAAAGCCACCACCCTGGCTTTTGTTCCGTAACCGAAATACAAACCACGCTATTTACATAGGGTATTACTTTCGGCGTAGCTGAATGTACGAGCCATTAGATTTTAACGAGGGTTAAACTACCCCCGCGCTAGTTAGCACGGGGCTAGGGGAGGGGTAGCCAGCTACCTCTCCCCCCCCCCACACACTGGTGAGCTGCCTCACTTCACTTTTGGCTCGGACGATGAGCAGACGTCTCTGTCCCGTCCTCGCATGGCAGCCATTAATGTTTTGTCTTTACTTAATTACAGTACTTACTTTTCTTATACTTAATATATATGTAAACATTCTTATGTTTATGTATATATTTGAGTATAGAAATACAGTAAGTTTCCTTTTCAGTGTTTGTGCTGTGTGTGTGTGTGTAGGAAGTCCACTCAATTGTACGACAACATCTCCGTGTGGTTCCAGGCCCCCACGGTGACATTTCATGGGTCGCGCTTTCTCCCTTGGTCCTTCGGTCTTCCCTTCGGCGGGGGCCGTGGGGAATCGTCATCGCTGGACTTTATTTATTAATCTGTTTCTCCGCTGTCCCTCCTTCCCTACGGGGAACTTGGTCTTTCAGCGTAGGGAACATGGGAGTTTAGTTTGACTACGATCTCTCTCTCTCTCCCTTGAGGTCGTTCACCCTTTTATTACTACTACGTATTACGGTAGCTTCCTTCCCGTTGCGGGTTGAGTTGCTACTCCGTTTATTTTGCCTCAATTTTTTTTAATCAAATCTAATTGTATTTGTTAACTTTTCAGCTTCTGTGTAGAACGCTTTCCGCCGGGGTTCATTCATTCTTACTATTAGTGAACATTCTTAGATGAATTACTGTACATAATTATAATTGTTATAATTCTGTTTTTATTACAGTTCTCCGCCTTCCCCCCCTTCCCGTGAGTGTCAGTGGGGGAGGAGAGCGTATACCTGGTGTGTAATTCTTATGTTCTTTTCCCTCGGTGTTCCTCTTCGGAGTTCCCCCTGGGGAATAAATGTTAACTAATTATTTTATTTTCACAGTTAACTATCTAGTTTTTTCGTTTGCCTAATGTGCCAATGAAGCAGAGCTGTCCTGTTTGGGCCTGAGGAGTCTGCTGTTGCCGCCTCCTCTACGACTTCGTCATGGGCGTGTTCCCTTCTCCTAGAAGTTCTCCTGTGACAACTGTCCGCTCCTTAGTTCATTTAGAACGCTCAGGAGGTTCGCCTCCTTGGGTGGGTAACTTCCCTTCCGAGGGAGGTTCCCTTCCCAGGTATGAGTTTTTTCCCCTTCAGGGGGGCAACTTCTCTTACCTTAATAATTCCTGGTTGGTTTTTTCCTGGTCCTTGGGCGGTTTTTCTCTTGGTGCTTTTGTAACCATGCTCTAGGGGCTGAGCGGTTGCAAGGCCAGACCATGGAATTCGTGTGATTATGCTCTTGGTGCTGAGCGGTCGCACTTGCAGCTACGCTCAAGGGGCTGGGCAGCTGCAGGAGCTCCTCTTCGGAGGGTTTCTCTTTATGGTCAGTTTGCTGATCCAACGGCCCTATGGGGCGCCTTCATCAGTTCTTCTGGTCTCTTCTACATAGTGTTCTCCTCTCTCGTTCGCGAGAGAGTCTCTCGTTCGCGAGAAGGACACTCATAGAGACTCCTCTTCGGAGGACTCCCCCTGCTGTTGTTGCTGATGTTGCTGAAGGCTCAGTTCCCCCCTCCAAACATCCTTCAAGGGGGCAGCTGAGTCCAACGGTCTCTCCTTTGAATGTCTCTCTCCCTCGGGGGAGTTCACTAACAGAGACTCCTCTTCGGAGGACTGATGATGGTGCTCCTGTTCGTGGTCGTCTTCATCTTCAGCCGCAGAGGATCCTCCTCGAAGAGAACAGACTGTTACAGCTGCTTCGCTAGACCTTTCGGCAGATCGTTCGCGATTTCCGACACCTGCCAGACCTTCTTGTCTTCCATCTCGCAGATGCGCAGTGGGCACCACTCCACCCCGTTTTCCGACAGGCACCGGTCCCTTCGGGGCAAAGGGCTTATCTCACAATGTGAGTAAGTCCCTTAGTGCCAGGTTTTTACCTGTGCAACCTCGTTCCCCTGCGCGCTCGCGCGCAGTAGTTCACAAATACTACTCTCCTGCTGTGGACCAGTCTTCTGCTGAATCAACACTCCAGCGATCTCCTGTAGCTGAGTCTCGCCGTAGATCTCCTGATCGCCAACGCTTCTGGGACCTTCTGTGCGGCTACGTGCTTTGTGCACCAACGGTCTCCTGAATGCCCACGATCGCCTGCTCGCCGGCGCACATCTGATCGCCCTTTTCTGATGTGCGCAATGCGCGCCGACGTTCGCCCTCGCGCCCACGATCTCCGGATCTGGGCGCAAGCAAGGAAATTATTTCTTCGCAGAACTCCACGTTCACCAGCTCGTCAGCGCACATCAGCGCCCCCTTTCCTGATGTGCGCAATACGCGCCAACGTTCGCCCCCGCACCCACGATCTTTGGATCTGGACGCAGGCAAGGAGTTTATTCCTTCGCCTCCTCGCCGACAATCTCTCTGGTTCTGCACCCTCGCTGATATCTTCTGGCCGCGCATATCTTCTGGCCGCGCATATCTTCTGGCCACGCAACTATGCGCCTACGATCTCCCGGTTCCTGCCTCGTCGTGTGCAGTTCAAGAAGTTCTTACGCTAGCGCACAGGCGCTCACAGGTTCTTCTGGACTCGCAGCGCTCTTCTGGAGTTTCGCGCCAAGCGCGCCCACACGTGGTTCCAGTTCCAGCGCGCCAGCATGCTTCCACTTCACACCGCCCCGCCCAGGAGACACCTAAGCTAGCGCACAGGCACTCACAGGCACCCCTGGGCTCTCCTTGCGATCTCCTAAGCGCCCACGCGATTCTTCACCTGCGCGCAAGCGTTTTCAACGCTCCAACGCTTCAATCGTCGTAGGTTTCCTACGTGCCCACGCGTTAACTCTCCTGTATGCGATCGGTCGCTACGCGCCATCGCTCGCCAACGCGCCTTCGTCTGCCTACGAGCCATCGCTCGCTTACGCGCCATCGGTTTCCTGGCCGCCTGCGCTCGCCCTTACGACCGCGCGCCCACGAGCGAAACAACGGTTTTCCACGAGCCATCACTTGCCAAGACTCGCCATCGCTCGTCAACACGCCATCGCTCGTCAACACGCCATCGCTCGTCAACACGCCATCGCTCGCTTACGCGCCATCGCTCGCTTACGCCATCGGTCCCCCGGCCGCCTGCGCTCGCCTTTACGACCGCGCGCGGGCCCACGCGTCCACGCGCATGCGCGCCTGCGCGCCTGCGCACATGAGCACCCATGTTCGCCCGCGCGCGAACCAACGGTTTTCCGTCGCGTGAGCGCCAACGCGATTTCGTCCGCGATTCCCGTCGGGTTTCGCAACACAGGCAACCTGGCAAGTCTTCTGGAGCGCGTACTCCCAGATCATTGTCGGCATGATCTCTCACCTGTAGACGCAAAGCAGTGCACGGGCAGGAGCAGGAAGAAGCTTCAGAGAGGTCTGGGCAACATTCTTCTCCTTCTTTTTAGGCAGGCCCCATCATCTCTACTCCTCAGGATTGTCCGATCCCCTTCCCTCCAGCAGGAGTCGCTGACACTGCGTCTGTCAGCTGTCAGCAGAGGAGGTACTTCGAGATCATGGGGGAACCTGGTTTAGCCCTTTCTCTCCACCATTCCGTGGAAGGGGCTTACCAGGGAATTTTTCTCTCGAGAAATTCTCCGCCCGGCGGGTGACATTCTCGACTTCGGAGATCTTAAGCCAGGAGAAAGCCGCAAAGTGTGCCATGCAGGCAATTTGTCTGGCTTGGATCTCTGGGCATCCTTTTGCGATCCGAGAATTTGTTCAAGGAGAGCTCCCGGAAGGTCATGGAAACTTTCCTCCTCTCGGGCACGAGCACCATCGTTTCCCGGCTCACCAAGTTTTGAACTTGTGGGCAAACTCGATGTTGAAGCATTGAGATGCAGTGACCGAGAGGTTCCTCTCGGAAGTCCCAACCATGGATGTCGGCAAGCTCAAACACACTTCCATCCTTGGAAAGACCTTATTTTGAGCCCAAGGACGGGGAACGGACAGCTGAGAGGTGAAGAAAGTCGAATCACGATTCGCTCCTCCAAAGGCGCTTACATCCAGACCCTACAAGCCTCCAGCGCCTCAACAACAACAGCCTTGTCAGCCTAGGACATCGGAACCGGCCCCGGCAGCTAAGACAAGGTGTCTAAACAGCAGCCCCCTCCTGTCAGAGACAAGAAGGGCGGGAAGTCCTCCTGGGAAGGCAATAATCCTAGAAGGAGCGGCTGAGGCCGCAAACGCTAGGATTGGCAACCCCCGTGCATGGTCCCCAGTGGGGGGATGCCTAAGGTTGCGCGTTCAGGTACCAGCAACTCGGGGCCGATTCCTGCACGATCTCCGTGATCAGCCAAGGATATCGCTTCCCGTTCTTTACATCTGTACCTCCACTGACAGCGAATCTAGTGTCGCTGAGCTCCTATGCCATGGGATCGGCAAAGGGGCTAGCCCTTCGGGCAGAAGTTGAGACCATGCTCTAGAAGGATGCTCTCCTAAAGGTCATCGACGGCTCTCCCCCCCCCCCCCCCCGGCTCCTTCAGTCGACTCTTTCTTGTAAGAAAGCGTCTGAAGGCTGGAGACCTGTCATCGGCTTCTCAGCCCTGAACAAGTTTTTTGAACAAACTTCGTTCAGCGTGGAACAGCAGAGTCGATCAGGCTTGTAGTGAGACCACAAGACTTCAAGTGCGCACTGGATTTGAAGGACGGGTACTTCCAGATCCCAATCCATCCGTCTTCCAGGAAGTACTTGAAATTCAGCCTAGACAACAAGATATACCAGTTCAAGGTGCTGGGTTTCGATCTCTCCACAGCACCGCAGGTGTTCACTAGAATGTTCACCCTGATATCTTCATGGCCACACAGGAGCGGCATCCGTCTCCTTCGCTTTCTGGATGACTGGCTAACCCAGACAGTCTCGGAACTGATCCTTCTTCGACACTGAGACAAGCTTCTGGGACTTTGCCAAGATTTAGGGATCATGGTAATTCTCAAGAAGTCTTCTCTGCTTCCATCTCAACAACTAGGATATCTAGGCATGATATTAGACTCCAATCTCCAAGCCTTCCCATCAGATGACAGGATAGCAAGGCTGAGGAGAGTCGCAGAACCTTTCCTCAGACGAGGAGAGCTTCCTGCCCAATCTTGTTATGCCTCCTAGGTCACCTTTCCTCCTTGACCAGGCTAGTTCCAAACGGCCACCTCAGGATGAGATCCCTGCATTGGCGGCCCAAGTCCCGGTGGAATCAAGACAACGATTCCCCGGACATTCTGGTCCCTTTGGGACCTGCGGAACGAATGGACCTGCAGTGTTAGGTGACCTACGGAAATCTTTGCAAGGGAATGGATCTTCTCGTCCTTCCCCCGCTTTTGATGCTGTTCTCGGACTCGTCAAAAGAAGGGGGGAGGAGGGGCACGTTCTGAATCAGGCCTATGGTCAGAACCAGAAGGGTACCTCCACATCAATCTGCTAGGAATGAAGGCCGTATTCTGGCCCTTCAACACTAACAACAGACCCTGGCGAGTCACTCCGTGAACGACAACTCCACGGTAGTGGCTTTTTTCAACAAGCAGGGAGGTACCTTTTCATAACAGCTTTCTCATCTTGCAGTAGAAATTCTGAGATGAACTGAAGTCCACTCAATAACCTATCGGCTCACTTCATTCCGGGCAAAGGAATGTGCTCTCCGACAGTCTGAGCAGGGCCTCACAGATAGAGAGTACCGAGTGGTCTTCGGCCCCCCCTGGTAGCCGACAAGTCCTGACCTTGTGGACCTGTTTGCAACAGCCTTGAATTTCAAGCTGCCGCTGTACTACTCCCCAGTCACAGAGCCCAAGGCACTCTGGCAAGATGCCTTCCTACAACGGTGGGACAACATCGACGTCTACGTCTTCCCACCGTTCTGTCTGTTGAGAAGGTTGCTCAACAAGACCAGACTATCGGTCAACCTGTCGATGACTCTGATAGCTCCGCTGCGGCATCATGCAGAGTGGTTCCTGGAACTTCTGCATCTCCTGACGGAACTCCTGAGAGAGCTTCCCCCACGACACGAGCTACTCAAACAACCACACTGCAACATCGACCACAAGCCGTAGCATCGCCTCGGCTTCACGCCTGGAGACCTTCCAGCATCTCCTCACAGAGAGAGCCGTTCCGCAACAAGTTGCGGAGCGGATGTCTCGACACCTGCGAAAGTCATCCGCAGGGGTCTACCAGGCGAAGTGAAGAGTCTTCTGTGGTTGGTGTCGTGGGAGAGGTACCTCTCCCCTTGATGCGACTATTCCAGCAATAGCGGAGTTATTGTATATCGGCAGGAGGAAATGCGCCTTTCGCTCTCAGCGGTGGAAGCCTATCGCTCAGCCTTAGGCCTGGCCCTCAGGTTGAAAGGAATAGTCATTTCCTCCTCGCTGGATCTTTCTTCTCTCATACGAAACTACGAACTTACCTTCCCCCAGTCGGAAGTGAGACCTCCTCCATGGAATATGGTTTGGGCTCTTAGGGCTCTTAAGAGATCTCCTTTCGAACCATTACGCCAGGCTTTTGATCGTCACCTGTCTTTTAAGACTGTGCTCCTGCTCGCTCTGGCCTCGGCCAAGCGTGTCAGCGAACTTCATGGTCTCTCGTACGACGTCGCCCATTCAAGAGGATAGGTGGAGGTAACATTCAGGTTCGTCCCTGAGTTGGTTACTAGACTCAAAATCTTGGAGTCCCGGTCCTTCAGTTCGACTCCTTCAGGATTTCGAGTCTCTGTTCTGTAACAGATGACCCAGACCTTCTCCTACTATGCCCAGTAAGGAGTCGAAGGGGTTATCTAAAAGAACAGCTGCAGTTCGTCCTCACGTGCAAGCCCTGTTTGGGAGCACAAGGAGGACGGAGAGGAGGGTCATCAAGAATGTCTTTTCAGCCTGGATTCAAAGGGTCATCCATCACGCCCTGAATCCAGACCCTCCTCCGTCATGTCGCCTTAGAGCACACGATGTCAGAGGCATCGCAACGTCCCTGGCCTTCAAGAGGAACTACTCTGTGACACAGGTGCTACAAGCTGGAGTCTGGAAGCGTCAAACGACCTTCACAGCCCACTACCTGCAGGACGTGACCCACAGGAGCCTCGATACGTTTTCTATCGGCCCTGTGATGGCTACACAACAGCTGGTCTAATCTCAGGCTCCTTAATGGACAGGTAGCAGAAGGTTGAGGGCATTGTTACCCGGTTTTAGACTGCATGAATGGAAGAAGTATGTCTGGCCCTTACTTCTTTCTTCATCCTCCCCTCTCTTGGGGAAAGCAGCATCCTGGGTTCTCTGCATAGCTGACCTCAAACCTCTGCAGGTAAACCCTGCTTCCTTGTGTTCCTAGTATTAAGTTAATACTGTCGCGTCCTCCATACCCTGACGAGGTGGTATTGGGAACGTCCTAGCCTAGAATTCCAGCTAAAGGACTTCAGGTCGACTTCCTAGGACAAGACACACGTCTTCCCTCCACACACAAGCTTATGTAGGCCGCACGTTTCTTGCGTAGCAAGAAACTTGTGAGGTGCAGGGACTCTTTTTCTCGAGTGCTGCTCACTCGGATTCTGAGTCCCCGGGTAAGCCAAAGCCAGTAACGCTGGGTACTTTCCACCCTACCTAAGGGTAAGTCACTCTATGTAAATAGCGTGGTTTGTATTTCGGTTACGGAACAAATGACAAATTCGGAGATAATTTGTATTTTTCCTAACCATACAAACCTTAGCTATTTACACATATTTGCCCGCCAGCCCTGTCCCCCAAGACAAGTCCTACCTCTAAGTGAATTACATCCTCAGCCTGCCCAATGTTATAGACAATACTGTGAGGTTGATGAAGGCAAAAAGTCTGGTAGATTTGTTATGAGCTTTATTATAATTGCTTTTAGTCCTAAAGGTTATTTTAAGACTGGTTAATTCCTCGGTGGACTGTCTTGATTACAGTACATCT
>NC_090735.1:97481045-97533921 GCF_036898095.1 Palaemon carinicauda | reverse complement strand
ATATATATATATAGTATATATATATATATATATATATAATATATATATATATATATATATATATATATATATATATATATATATATATATATATTATATATATATATATATATATATATATATATATATATATATATATATATATATATATATATATAGTATATATATATATATATATATATATATAGTATATATATATATATATATATATATATATATATATATTATATATATATATATATATATATATATATATATATATATATATATATATATATATATATATATATATATATATATATATATATATATATATATATATATATATATATATATATATATATATATATATATATATATATATATATTATATATATATATATATATATATATATATATATATATATATATATATATATATATATATATATATATATATATATATATATATATTACTGTACCTTTTATCTTAACAATACTGTAAGAAATCCTTCTTATAGATTTTTTATAAAATACTGTACAAAATTTCTTTTATGGATAAATAAAACAATAAAAAAGTTGTTAAAGTTTTGATAATTTTCTATGACTGTAGTATTTACTACTGTACTATGCATAGCTTACAGTTTTCAGTATTTTCCGAATAATGTAGAATTATTTCCTATAGATACAAAAAACAAAAAAGGGTTTTCAAGGTTTGATACAGTATCTAGCAATAGTTAAAAATTACAGTATAGTACTGTATATCCATGATGACACTCCCACACGTAAACACGGCCACTAGGCGCAAGTGTGCACTAGGCTGCTGTACGATAATCTACCGTAATTTTCTGCCAGAAAACATCTAAGCGTCCCCCCCTGGACCAGGTTGCCGCTAACGTACCGTCACGCTTTTTTTTGCCCTGAGCGGTCATTTCACTAATGATAATTTTTCAAAGTTAATATCATTTCTTTATGCTTATAGTTCGTAATTATAGTTAAAAGTAGGGATATTAATTAAATGGTTGAGTAAAAAAACAATTAATACTACTATTATTTCATTTCAAATGGCTACATAATACTGAATATTCTAATGGGTTCTTTTTATCTTCAATCGTAAATCTTACGCCTGGATAAGCAACAAAAGGGATAAGTCTCTCTCTCTCTCTCTCTCTCTCTCTCTCTCTCTCTCTCTCTCTCTCTCTCTCTCTTCATATCGTTTCCTGTATAATTTTCAAATATGCTCGTCATACATTTGTACATTATTTATCCATTGTATTCTCTCTCTCTCTCTCTCTCTCTCTCTCTCTCTCTCTCTCTCTCTCTCTCTTCTCTCTCTCTCTCTCTCTCTCTCTCTCTCTCTCTCTCTCTCTCTCGGCATTTCCTTTCCCTTTATAGTTTTGTGAAATTTCGTTGTCCAGTCATTCGGTAATGAGAAGTCATTTTCGCTTTCGGCATCGAAAGAAAACTTTGTTTCTTCAATATTACTCATCACTGGAGGATTCAAAACTAGTGCTCTCATTATCAAACAGGTTATCATTAACAAATTCCTCAACAAGAATATCATTTGTTTCATCTAAAGAAATAACCTTCCTCTTTAGACCATTCATTACAAAAGGAACAACATATAACCACTTATGCATGAACGCAGCCCGAGCGCACTGATAGGAAACCAGTTTTCTAACATCAAGCTACCTTCAGAAAAATAGTTGCCAGACATCATATAAGTTTCTATTCACAGTCCCCATATGCTGAGAGTGTTGCCAAGTGGTGATCCTATACTTACTATACGAGTAAACGTAATTTCACGAGACTGACGGCTTGTAAAAGGCAATTAAAGTCATGAACGGAATATACAGTTGAAGGCGGGGGGTACCGAGTAGATCGTGGTGAACGGTTTATCACGTGGGTGACGCTTAACAGGTTAAATAAACATTTTATATAGTTCGGTATTTTCTCTATCCATCCTCTCCCAGAAAACCTTCAAATGGGAATTATCTGAATGTGTGCAGATCTTGACAGTGCGATAACTAGTTAGCGACTGAGAATAAAAAAAATAAAAAGCCCGATTGACGATGCTGATGAAGAGGATATCGAATACCGATTTTTCCCTAATTGATTTTTTCTATGTTCTGTCTAATCCAATGTACAGTACATTCTTATGTAAAGGGCGAACCCCAACATTTCTTGATGCTGCTACACTTTAATTATTGATATTTTACCACCTATTTATAATCTTTATTTATAATAACATCTTAAGTAAAAGCTCTTCAAGATCACTTTCAGGAGTAAATGCGTTTATGATCGACGATGAAACGTAAAAAAAAAACGTTTTCCTTTTAAGGAGGCGTTTTTTTTAGGAAAAAAAAAAAAAACACGAAAACCTAAATTGCTCATATTTCATTTATTTTGATTTTCTAAGGATAAATAAAACAAAATTAATTATAACATTATTATTACATAGTACCTGGTAAGATATCTTTTGCCGCAAAAGTTAACCTATAGACAGATGTTAAAATTGGTTAGCGAGTTCGTTATGATCGGCGATGGAACGTACTAAACAAAGTAATGGGTTTGGTTGTAGTGACATGTTTGGCAGTAGCATGATATATAATAGTCTTTATTTAATTTAATTTTTTGGTTTCAAAAAGTACTATATAAAAGAATTTCAAACAATTTAGATGAAACGGAACACAACGCACTACTACTGGATGATAGCGGTAGTCTTGCACACGAAAGCAACAAAGGTGTTCCCATGACAATGCTGTTCTGTTGATTTTTTTTGGAAACTTTTCAATATTTCAAATGGCACTGTTGATGTTGATGGTTTTTAATTTAAAGTTTAATGAATAAGGATTTTTCACCATAATCACAACGGAAGTATAAAAATTAATTAGTACAAATATGGAATATTATACATGTAGGTGTTGGACAGTTAGGCTAGCCTAGCGACAAGTTCACATAACAGATGGGCAAACCTTAACATTTTTCATTCAAAACTAGTCTTAAAATGTTTGAACAGAAATCTTTCTTTCACATTCTCCCCCCCCCCCTTTCAGACATTGGGAAACCATCCCCCCCCCCAATACAATTAAGAAAAAAATAGATTTCCTACGCTTCGCGGTGCTTGACTCGCAGATTTAGAATGCTCCTCGCAGATACAGGAAATTTAATTTTTAAAAACTATCGATCGCGTAATTGAGGAATCGCGTAATTAGAACACGTGTAATTCGGGGACCCTACTGTAGTTACATAATTATAATTGTTATAATTCTGTATTGGTTACAGCTCTCCTTCTGTGAGTGTAAGTGGTTGTGAGGGGCACGTGCCTGTTGTGTAATTCTTGTGTTCCTTTCCCTCGGGATTCCTCTTCGGAGCCTTCCCGGGGGAATGAATATTAACTAATGATTTTTGTTTTATTTTTCACAGTTACCGATCTAGTTCGTTTCTGTAATGTGACAATGGAGTGAGCTGTCTTGTTGAGGCCTGGGGATTCGGCTGTTGCTGCCTCCCCTATAGATCTTCGTCAGGGGCGTGTCTCCTTCTCCTGGAGTACTCCCGTGACGATTGACAGCTCTCCAGTTCATTTTAGAACACTCACGAGGCTCGGCTCCTTGGGTGGGTAACTTTCCTTCCGAGGGAAGTTTTTCCTGTCCAGGCTTGAGTTTTTTCTCCTTTTAGGGGGTTCTCCTCTTGCCTTTTTTTTCGTGCAACTGTGCTCTTGGTGCTGAGCGGTCGCACCTACAGTTACGCTCAAGGGGCTGGGCAACTGCAGGAGCCCCTCTTTGGAGGATTGCTCCTTTTAGGTCACTGGCTGACCCGTCTCTTCTACGAAGTGTTTCTCTTTCGTTCGCGAGAGAGTACACTCATAGAGACTCCTCTTCGGAGGACTCTTCTGCTGTTGTTGCTGTTGGCCGCCTTCTCCGTAAGGCTCACCGTCCGCTACGTCGTAAGGGCCTCCCATCTCCCTATAAGGGTGCTAAGAGGCGCCTTTTTGAATCTCCGTATGCAGCCTACAACTCTTCCTTCTTGATCTTCCGCCCCTGGTGCAGATGGACAGCAGTCTGACCTGTCTTCCGACGGGCAACGGTCTTCCCGACGGACAACGGTCTTCCGACGGATATCAGTCTCCCGACGGACAGACAATGGTCTTCCGACGGACATCAGTCTCCCGACGGACAACGATCCCTTCGGGGTAAAGGGTTGCCTCCCACAGGGGTTTCTTCTCTTGCGTGTCAGGGTTCCCCTGCGCGCCCTTCTGCAGTGTTCTCTCCTGCTCAGTGTTAGCGCACAGGCGCTCTCCTGCTCATCAGCGCTCTCCTGATCGCTAGCGCTCTCCTGTTCGCCAGCGCTCTCCTGTTCGTCAGCGCTCTCCTGATGATCATCTCTGCTGTTCCTGTTGGTTTCCTGTTACGCGCCCAGTGCACCAACGTTCGCCCTCGCGATCTGGAACTTCGGTTCAGGTCTTGGACAAGGGACTCCTCTTCTACGCACAGGCTTCCACGCGTTGCCTTCTGCTCGCCAGCGACCACAGACGCGTTAACGTTCGCACTACTCGTCAGCAATCTCCTACGCGTCAACGATCGCCATCGATCTACACGTGTGTCAGTTCCCATGGACACCATCAGTAGCGATCTAGCGCTCGCCTGCTGTGGACCACGATCTCCGGTAGCTGAGTCTTGCCGTAGATCTTCCTCCTGCTCGCCAGCGCTCACCTTAACTTCTGTCCTTCTGTGCAACCAGCTATTCTTCAATCGCCAGCGCACATCTGTGGGCCCTTTTCTGCCACGCACCTATGGGCGCCAACGGTTTTTTTCTGACCGGTTAGGATCGCCTGATTAACAGCTTGCTTCAGTGCTCACCTTCCTGATGCACCTGCGCGCCTTCTGTTAGGCGCGATGCGCGCTAAACCATCACTGGTCTCTTATGCATTAGCGATCGCCTACGTGCCCGCGTGATTCTTCGCCTGCGCGCTAGCGTTTTGTTAACGCATCACCACTCGCCGACGCGCCATCGCTTGCCAACGCGCCGTCACTCGCCTACGGGTCATCACTCGCTAGAACGCGCCATCGCTCGTCAACGCGCCATCGCTCGTCAACGCGCCATCGCTCGTCAACACGCCATCGCCCCACCTACGCGCCATCGGTCTCCCGACCGCCCTGCGCTCACCCGCGCACCCCACGTGCCTGCGCTTCTACGCTCATGCCCGACAGCGCACATGCGCTCCAATGTTCGCGCCTCGCGCGTGAACCAACGGTATTCCACCCGCGCGGACCGACGGTGTTCCGTCGCGCGGACCGACGGTGTTCCGTTGCGCGGACCGACGGTGTTCCGTTGCGCGGCGCGAACCGACTGTGTTCCATCGCAAGCGAACATCGGCTTTGATTCCTGCAGTATCCATTGCTCGCCTACGGGTCATCGCTCGCCGACCTCCAGCTCTCGCTCTTCCTACCACACTCGGCCTCCTTCTGCGCTCCTTCGCGCACTTTCGTTTGCGTTCTTGCGTGCCCGCTCATGGGTGTGCTTCCATGTTCGGCCACGCGCAAACCATTGATTTACCATCGTGCGAAGCGCCAGGGCAATTGCGACCGCGATTCCCGTTGGGGTTTCGCAACATGGCCAGCCTGGCGAGTCTTCTGGAGCGTATTTCCAGAACACGGCCTCACCCCGTAGATGCGGAGCATGGCACTTGCAAGAGCAGGAAGAATCTTCAGGGAGGTCTGAGCAACATTCTTCTTTCCAGAACCTGGGTTAGCCCTTCCCCGTCATTCCCTGGAGGGGTTTTGCCAGGGACCTTTCCGTTCGAGATTTCTCCATCGGCCAAAGGGTGACTGGTTTACCCCTTCCTCTTCTCCATCTCGTGAAAGGGGCTTACCAGGTCCTTTCCCTCCTCGGTTGCGACCCGAGGTTTTGTCCAAGGAAGCTCCAGGAAGATCATGGGTACTTTCCTCCTCTCGGGCTCAAGCACCTTGGCTTTTTTTCGCCAAATTTCGAACTTGCGGGGTAAGCTAGATGTTGGACCATCTGGACGCAATGACCGAGGGCTTCCTCTCGGGTGTCTCATCCGTGGATGTCGACAATCTCAGACACCCTTCCATCCTTGGGAAGAGCTTGTTTGTGCCCAAGGACAGAGACATAGACAGCGGTTGTGCGAAGGAAGTCGACTTCCGTTTTTCACTCCTCCAAGGCGCTTTCTTCCAGACCCGGCAGGCCTCCAGCGCCTCTTTCTTTCAGCCTCGTCGGCCTAAGTTATCGGACCGGCTACGACAACTAAGACAAGGGTGTCCAATAGCAGTCCCCTCCTGTCAGGAACAGGTAGCACAGGAGGCTCTCCCGGGGGGGGGGGGGGGGGGGGGGGGCATAATCCTAGAGGGAGCGGCAGAGTTCACGAACTCTAGGATTGGCAACCCCCCTTGCGGGTCTCACGCTGGGAGGATGCCTAAGGTTACTCATCCGGATAACAGCTTCCCGATGCCGATTCCTGCACGATCTCCGTGATCAGCCAAGGATATCGCGCCTGCCGTCTCTCTCAGCGAATTCAGTGTCACTGAACCTTTATGCCATGGGGTCGGCAAGAGTTTTGCCCGTTTGGGCAGAATGATCCATGCCCTTAGGAGAAGGTCCTCCATAGGTTCGTCGACGGCTTCACCCCCCGGCTTCTTCAGTCGATCCTTTCTCGTAGGAAAGCATCTGAGACGGGAATTCCATAGTCGACCTCTCAGCTCTGATCAGGTTTGTTGAACAAACTTCGTCCAGCGTGGAACAGCAGAATCGATCAGACTGGTAACGAGGCGACAGGACTCCTTGGGCCCTGGATCAGAAGGACGGGTACTTTCAGTTTCCATTCCATCCATCTTCCAGGAAGCTCTTGGAATTCAGCCTAGACTACAGGTGTTCCTGCTTAAGATGCAGTGTGTCGATTCCGCCGTGGCATCGCAGGTTTTTCCCCAGAGAACTCTCCCTGCCTTCCTCATGGCTGCTCAGGAGCAGGCTTCCGCCTCCTTCGCCTTTTGGAGGTCTGGTAAACTCCGGTAGGCTCGGGTTCGACCTTCTTCAACGCTGGGACAAGCTTCCGGATCCTTACCATGAGTGGGGGTTCATGGTAATTTGCTGGGAGCCTTCTCTACTTCTGCCTCAACATCTGGAGTATCTAGCCATGATATCGAGTCAACGGCCTTACCACGTTGGAAACCCCGCTTCTCGTCCGTCCAGCGAGGTTAATCAACGTCGGGTCTGGTCGGTACTTGGATGCGTGACCGCCTGGGGACGCCAGATTCTGTTGCCGCCTCCTCCGAGCCTTCCCTTCAGTTGACTGTGGCAAGGCTGAGGAGAGTCGGAGTGCCTGTTCTCAGTCAAGCAGAGCTTTCAGCCCTACCTTGGAACGTTTCCTAGGTATCTTTTCCTCATTGACCCGTCTAAAGTTCCGAACGGTTGCCTCAGGATAAGTTCCCTGTGGGGCGGCCCAAGTTCCGGTGGTTTTAAAGCAATGATTAACTGGACTTTCTGGCCCCTATGGGACCAGCGGAATGATTAGACCTGCAATGGGTGTTGACCTATGGAACCTCTTGATGGGAGTGGATATTCTCATCCTTTCCCCACATTTTTTATGCTGTTCTCGTACTCGTCAAAGAAAAGGGGGGGGGGGGGGAGGGGGCGGCATGTTCTGGTTCAGGCCTATGGTCAGGACCTGAAGGATACCTCTCCATCATTCAGGCAGGCTTAGGGGCCGTAGTCTGGCCCCTCTACAGATCCTACAGCTTCTGCCGAGTCGCTCCGTGTGCGACGACTTTATGGTACTGGCGTGTTCCAACCAGCAGGGACGCATTTTCATACCTTCGCATCTTGCAGTAGAGATACTGAGATGATTTGAGATCCTCTCAATACCACCATCGGCTCGCTCATTCCAGCCAGAGGAATGTTCTCTCCGACTATCTGAGCAGAGCCTCGTAGAGTTTGTACCTGGGGGTCTTTGGCCTTTAGTAACCAGCAAGTCCTGGCCTGGGGGACCTGATCGCGACAGCTTGGAACCTCAAGCTTCCGCTGTTCTTCCCCCCAGTCTCAAACCCCAAGACTCTTTGGCAAGATTCATTCCGGTGATGGTGGGACATCGACGCCTGCGTCTTCCCTCCTTTGTTGTCTGTTGAGAATGGGTCTCAACAAGGCCAGGTTGTCTGTCAACTTTTCAATGGCTCTGAGAGCTCCACTGGGACTATACGCAGAACGGTTTCCGGACCCTCTGCTTCCCCTGACGGAACTCCCGGGAGAGCTTCTCCCACGGCACAGACTACTCAAACACCCACATTGCAACATCTTTCACGAGCCGGGGCGTCGCTTCGGCTTCATGCCCGGAGACACTACACCTCCTCCTCAAGAAGAGAGAACCCGCTACAGTCGCGGGGCGGAGGTCGCGTCATCTGCGATAGTCATCCGCAGGGGTCTACCAGGCGAAGTGGAGAGTCTTTTGTGGTTGGTGTCGTGGGAGATATACCTCTTCCCTTGAGACCTCTTCTCCAGCAATAACGAACTTATTGCTTTTCGGCGGGAGGAAACTCCTTTCCGCTCTCGGCAATGAAGCCTGTCCCTCAGCCTTTCCCTGACCTTCAGGCTGAAAGGAATAACTTTTTCCTTCCCGCTGGACCTTTCCTCGCTCATGCGAAGCTGCGAACGTCCCTGCTCTAGTCGGAGTGAGACCTCCAACATGAAGCATGGTTCGGACTTTTTAGTCCCTTAAGAGGTCTTCTCAAGACCCTTTACGTCAGGCCTCTGTTTGTATTCCGTCGTGGGGCTCCTGCTCACTCTGGCCACGGCCAGTGTGTAAGCAATCTTCTTGGTCTCGTACGACGCCTCCCTTTCTAAGGAATGGGGGAAGGCAACATTCAGGTTCGCTCCTGAGTTGTTGGCTAGACTCAGAATCTTGGGGTCCCGGCCCTTCGGTCCAATTCCTTCAAGATTTCAAGTCACCATTCTGTATCAGATGACCCGGACCTTCTCCTTCTTGCCAGTAAAGGAATCGAGGGGTTATCTTTGAGAACAGCTGCAGTTTGTCCTCACGGGCAGCCGGGTTGGGAGCACAAGAAGGACACGGGGGAGAGTCACCAGTATACCTCTTCAGCTCGGACTCAAGGACATTCATCTCTACCTGAATCCAGACCCTCCCCCGTCACGTCGCCATACAGCACGATGTCGGATACATCGCAACGTCCCTCGCCTTCGAGTAATACTACTCTGTGACGCAGGTGCTACAAGCTGGAGTCTGGAAGCGTCTAATGACCTTCGCAGCCCGCTTCCTGCAGGACGTGACCCACAGGAGTATTGATACGTTTCTATCGTTCTGTGGTGGCTACACAACAGCTGGTCTAACCTCATGCTCCTTTTTGGACAGGTAGCAGAAGGTTGAGGGCATTGTTATCAGGTTTTAGTCTGCATGAACTTAAGAAGTATGTCTGGCCCTTACTTCTTTCTTCATCATCCCCTCTACTGGGAAGCAGCATCCTGGTCTCTGCATAGCTGACCTCAAACCTCTGCAGGTAAACCATGCTTCCTTGTGTTCCGAGTATTGAGTCAATACTGTCGCGTCCCCCATACCCTGACGAGGTGGTATTGGGAACTTCCTAACCCAGAGTTCCCTCTGGAACTCCAGGTCAACTGCCTAGGACGGGTCACACTTCTTCCTTCACACACAAGCTTATGTAGGCCACACGGTTCCTTGCGTAGCAAGGAACTTCTGAGGTGCAGGGACTCCTTTTCTCGAGTGCGACTCACTCGGATTCTGAGTCCCCGGGTAAAGCCAAAGCCAGTATGGCTGGGGACTTTCCACCCTTCCTAAGGGGTAAGTCACCTAATGTAAATAGCGTGGTTTGTATTTCGGTTACGGTACAAATGACAAATTCGAAGATAATTTGTATTTTTCCTAACCATACAAACCTTAGCTATTTACATATATTTGCTCGCAAGCCCTGTCCCCCAAGACAAGTCCTACCTCTAAGTGAAAGTGAAGCAATTCACCGGTGTGAGAGGGGGGAAGGGGTAGCTAGCTACCACTCCCCTACCCCCCCCCACCCCCCCACCCCCCCCACCCCCCCACCCCCCGCCCCCTTTAACTAGCGCGGGGGTAATACACCCTCGTTAAATTCTAATGGCTCGCCATTTCAGCTACGCTAAAAAGTAAACCCAATGTAAATAGCTAAGGTTTGTATGGTTAGGAAAAATGCAAATTATCTTCGAATTTGTCATTTTTTATTCAGGAAGTAGTAGTGGTGAGAAAAGGAAGAAGTCAATGCTTTCATTAGAGCTAAAACAAAAAATAATAGAAAAACATGAGCGAGGTGTGCGTGTTAGCGATCTGGCAAAACAATATGGCCGGAATATGTCTACAATCTCGACGATCATCAAACAGAAGGCAGCCATTAAAGCAGTTAAACCATTGATGGGGATCAACATTATTTCTAAACGTCGTAGCTCTACCCTGGAAGAGATGGAACGCCTTTTGTTGATATGGATAACGGACAAAGAGAGTGTTGGCGATACGATCACTGAAACAATCATTTGTGAGAAGGCCAGCGCTATCTATTGTGACTTGAAGGCGGCGGGCTCTGGGGGTGACGCAGGGGAGAGTTCAACCGATCCTACAACGAAGGAATTCAATGCGTCTCAAGGTTGGTTCGAGAAATTTAAGAGACGAACCTGGATTCATTCAGTTGTTCGGCACGGAGAGGCTTCAAGTTTGGACACCAAGGCTGCTAATGATTTTGTTAAAAAGTTCGAAAAGATTGTGGAGGAGGAAGGCTACGTAGAGCAGAAAGTTTTCAACTGTGATGAAACCGGTCTGTTTTGGAAAATGATGCCTAGTTGAACATACATTACCGCCGAAGAGAAGAAAATTCCTGGACATAAGCCTATGAAGGATAGATTGACTCTTGCCCTCTGTGCCAACGGCAGCGGGGACTGCAAAATAAAGCCGTTATTGGTTTACCATTCCAAAAACCCTAGGGCATTTAAAGCACATAGAATTAATAAAGATATGCTGCATGTTTTGTGGCGTGCTAATTCTAAGGCTTGGGTCACTAGACATATCTTTGTTGAATGGGTAAACCTAGTTTTCGGCCCTGCTGTCAAGATGTACCTTCAGGAGAGGAATTTGCCTTTGAAGTGCTTGCTTTGTTTGGATAATGCACCCGCTCACCCTCAGGACTCGAAGATGATATCATCGACCAGTGCAAATTCATCAGTGTGTTGTATCTTCCACCGAACACCACCCCTATCCTCCAGCCCATGGACCAGCAAGTCATCTCTAATTTCAAGAAGCTCTACACCAAGCACTTATTTAAGCAGTGCTTCAATGTCACGCAAAGCACCAACTTAACTCTGCGTGAATTTTGGAGGAGCCATTTCAATATTGTGCCTATCCTCCAGCCCATGGACCAGCAAGTCATCTCTAATTTCAAGTAGCTCTGCACCAAGCACTTATTTAAGCAGTGCTTTAATGTCACGCAAAGCACCAACTTGACTTTGCGTGAATTTTGGATGAGCCATTTCAATATCGTGCACTGCTTAAAGATCATAGATCAGGCTTGGGAGGGAGTAACTTGCGGACACTGAATTCCGCTTGGAAGAAGCTTTGGCCTGATGCTGTTGCTCCCAGAGATTTCGAAGGTTTTGGCCCCAAGCTTGAACCTGTGCTTGGCGTCGAGTAAGAAGTAGAAGAGATTGTATCCCTTGGCAAGTCCATGGGTCTGGAGGTCGATGAAGATGACATCACCAAACTCGTCGAAGAGCATCATGAAGAGCTCACCACCGAGGAACTCAAGGAGCTGCAAGCCATGCAGCATGATGAGTTCCAAGCGCAGTTGAGTGAGTCGGAGGAGATCAAGGAGGTACAGTAGGTCACATCTTAAGTTCAGCTGAAATAAAACAGATGTTGGCATATCATCAACACGTGGTTGATTTCATCGATAAGCATCACCCACAGAAACTTGGGTTTGTCGTGTAGTTTCGCAGTTCGATGATGTTTGTTCAATTCATTTTAGAAAAAGTCTCAAAAGCCGTACCAAGCAACTTTCTCTCGATAGTTTCTTTAAAAAATCTACGAAGCGGTCTAGTGATCATGATGAAGAAAAAGAAAGTGAAGCAAAGAAAAGTAAGACCGAATCAAGTGAAAGTGATGCAAATTTGAAATAAAAAAGAAAAACAAAATTTTAGAAAAAATATAAAATATAAAAATGAAAAAAAAAATAAGCTAAGTTAGGTTAAAGTTCATGTAGTTTAAGTTGGAGTAAGTTACGGTACGTTATCACAGTCGCCATTTTTACCTCCTTGCTGATCTTCCGTCTCCTCCTGCGTAGCAATTCTTACACCTGCGCTGGCCTGTCTCTAAAGTAAAGTGTCAATAAAAACCTTTTTATTTATTATTTCTTTGTTATTCTTTTTTAGATCACTTCACTTCACTTCACTTCCACTCCCAGGTAGGCTTTCAGCCTGTCAGTGGAATCAGTTGTCTTCTCCACTCAATTCTGTTGTCAAAAATTTCCTCTCTTCTCAGCTGTTCAATTGTTGGCATGTTGTTCTTTGTCAGAATCTCTTCAATTCCATCCCTCCAGCGTGTACGTGGTCTACCTCTTGATCTCCTCCCACTAGGCGTCCAGTCCCATCTCCTCCTTGCAATTCTATTTCCATCCATTCTCATTAAATGTCCCTGCCATCTCAGCTGTCCCTTCTCAATCTTGTTCAACATAGGAGATACCCCAACCATCCTTCTAAAATCTACATTTCTTATTCTATCTATCCTTGTTTTGTGCATTATTGTTCTCAGGCTTTTCATCTCTGAAGCTTGGACTCTTCTCCTGTCTTTGATTGTCATTGACCAGCTTTCTGATCCATATGTCATTATTGGTGTTAGTAATCCTTCAAATATGGTTAACTTTACTTCTGTAGGTACGTATGCATCTCTCATAATTGGATAGAGTGCTCCAGAGCATTTATTATATTTCTTTATTCGTTCAGAAATTTCTTTTTTGTTCTTATAGCCGTTGTTTGTAAACATACACCCTAAATACTTGAATGCGTTGGTGTCCTTAATTACCGTATTTCTTATCATGATGTTCGTTGGAGCATGTTGTTGTTTGTTGATTGTTAGTATTTCTGTTTTATTAATGTTCATCTTCAGTCCGGCTTCTGTAAGCAATCATTCAAGGCTATCAATGCTCTTTCTAGTTCTTCCCGATCATATGTCCAGAAAGCAATATCATCAGCAAAAATCATGATGTCTCCCGATATATTTTTTTCTTTCCTTAAAATTTCTTATAATTACATCTATGTATGCAATGAACAAGACTGGGGAAAGAACGCTTCCCTGCTTAACACCTATTATTACTCTAAACCAATTTTTATTCTTGTATCCAGTCCTTACATTATTCATACATGTTTCGTACGTGCTCTTTATTGCAGCTCCCAATCTACCATCGAGTCCATAAACCTCTCCCAAGCACCTCCACAATTTGTTCCTAGGTATCGAGTCAAATGCCTTTTCCAAATCAATAAATGCTATATACAATGGCCTATTGTATTCCCATGATTTTTTAATAACAAGCCTCAAGGCGAATATGAGATCTGATGTACTTTTTAGATATTTCTGTATTATGCAATTGTATTAATGTTATGTGTAGCAATTTATTAAGGAGTTATCATGGGTTTTTGGGCTGAGGAACGAATTATACAAATTACAGTGTATTCTTATAGGAATATTTGCTCCAACATACGATCGTTTTTACATACGGCAGTTCCCGGAACGAATTAAGATTGTATGTAGAGGTACTACTGTATATCCAACTTTTATTTGGATTATGTTCTAATTTTTATCTCAAAGATTAAATCCTTCAGATGAGTATTACAGGAGTTTAGAATGAGTCAAGTGGTCCCATCAATTTAAATCATAATAATTAGTCTTTAATGTTCAAGTTTGTATTTAATCATTAATAGTTTCTTTACTCTTGAGATTAGTTGTCTTTGTTTTATTTTCAGTGAACTGGATACATCCACACTTGCTAAGTTTGAACCTGAAGCATTCTCAAAGTTAGAAGAGGTTTGTCAAGAAATTCCTGAAAAAGCTTATTTCAATAAGGGCTTGTAAGCAATGAGGTAATTCAGATTAGTGCATATGTAATTTTATGCATGGAGTATGTCTAAAATACATTAATTTTAGTTAGGGTTGTAAAATTTCTTCATAACAGCAAAGTTATTTTCTTCAAATTTAGCAGAGAATTTGCCTTAGACTCATAGAAGACATAAATGTTAATAGAATTTACTCTGTTTAGATGAATTATAATTTTATATGGATGTGTAAATATACCCTCCTCCAGTACTACTGTATACTCCTTTCTATGTTTCAGTATAATCAGAAATTAGAATATATTTTGTTCTGCATGTACCCCCCAAAATTGTTTATATCAAGTTGTTATTAAGTCTGAATAATGCAATGCCATAGGGAGTTCTATGAAATTTATCAAGCCCCATATACTGTCATACTGTCCATCATTCTCAGGCCATTTAATTCATGCTCTTAATGTGTTCTGTAATCCAACCAAGGAGCCAAACTTTGTATATACTCTTTTCTTTTATTACAAATTGCAGTTGTAGGATTGGTTGTTGCATATTAGGTTTTGTTGATGGTGTTGGTATATATTATATATTTTAACTTACATTGCTCAGGACTTTGTTATTAGGTGTGTAAGAGTAAATTACCATTTTTATTTGCTATATTTTTTTAAATTTTCAAATATATATCAATCGTAAAGATAATAGTCATGTTTGAGTTTTATTATGAAGTTTGCTTCTGAAATATTTACAGTATTATGATAATTAATGATAAATCTATTATCTGAAAGTGAAGTATTTTATGAATTAAGGATAATTTTTGTTTAATTACTCCTTTTGTTGAGGGGAAAATAGATTACAGTACTTAATCTTCCTTCTTTGCTTCTTGATAATTTTTTTTTTTTAAATGGATGGACTTATGATCACAAAAAGGAGTTTTATGGAGAAATTGCTAAGTCTGTTTGGTTCCTGAAAAGATGATTTTAAACCAGAAGATTTTAGCCACTAAAAGAAATTTTGGATACATTGTTGACATGGTAAACTGATCTGGCTCAGTGGGTTTTATATTAACTGTAATGTCTGAGATGAATAATTATAAATATGTTGCAAAAAATTGTTAAATCTTAGTTTGAAGAGTAATTTATTTGGAATAGATTTTGATTTACATATATGTATCCCATCAAAGTGTGACAATATACTTATTGCAGACTGTGCATTTGTATTGAATGCAAAAAGTTTTTCATTGTTGTAATGCTGTATGTTATAGGTCATTTATCTTTTATATATCAATATTTTATTCATTATTGCTAATTTTTTTGATACTTTCTTTGCAAACTGTGAATGTGGTATCGAGTACACACTCTTTATCTGTTATAATATAAGTAATATTTTTTTTATTGATATAGTATTTTTTTAATTGTCAATTCTGTAATTATTAAAACAATTTCAATGCTCAAAGCCACCAGTCTTCCAGTAAGAATATTATTTGCATTACTTTGCTTTACTGGAACGTGTAAGTAGGAAATCAATGTATAGTAAATAATATGTTAATTTATGAATAAAAGAAGGAACGCCACTACACAAATACCTGCTAATTCTCAAGTTTTTTTTATTTTTTCCTAACATATATTTCTTTTAACCCAATGAGTCATCCAAGTAGCATCTTCACCATTCTGAGTTTATAATTTTGAATTCACAATATTATTGGTTCAACGTAATTATTTAGTTTAAAAAATTAACCAATACTGTACAGTGATGCCTCAGGATACGGAAGTAATCTGTTCAGGATGCGGTTTCGTATCCTGATATTTTCGTATCCTGAGTCGCGTTTTACATGTAAATAGCCTAATCCGTTCCAAGCCTTACAAAAAGTCACCTTTTCTTTAATAAACACGCTAAACTGTAGTAATAAACATGCAATGCAGCCATTTCTATCATTCAATAATCAACCCAACCATTAAAAACAGCCTAATCCATTCCAGAAACCACTATGAGATTATTCAATAATGTAGTTATAGCCAAGTTATCCCCCCCCAAGCCCAAAGAAAACGGTCCGTTTTCTTTACTACTGTATAAAAGTTACGGTACTGTATGTAAAGCATTTAGATCAGTGAAGGTGTATTGTTACCTGTACGTACACCTAAATTAAGGATTGATACCTGTACTCTGAAAAAAAGGTTACAGTTAATTAGTGTAACAAAAACGTTGAAACTTACCTTTTGATTGACACGATGTCCGATAGCGAAGTCGTGGCAGAGGAGGATGTCATAAAGCAGAAAACTTAACAAGTGACAGACTACGTACAGTAATTTACACACTTAACACATTAACACTTAAACTTTACGAAATAAAAAAAAGGCAGAAATAATTAACACTTAACATTACGTATGGAAAACTATAAAATGAAAGAATAAATTACTTTAACACTTAACGGTGTCATTAAACTTAAAATTGAATTTTTTTTTTGCTTTTTTATAACTTTACGTTTTTCATATTTTCTAAATCTCTTCTACTTCTTCATCACTTTCTTTTTTCTGTTTCTTTTCTTTACTTTCACCTTCTACTTCTTCATCACTTTCTTTTTTCTGTTTCTTTTCTTTATTTTCACCTTCTACTTCTTCATCCCTTCCTCTTTTCTGTTTCTTTTCTTCACTTTCACCTTTGTCTTGGCCTACTAATACCGCTGGCCTCTTTAATAAGAAACTATTCATTGAAGCTTGTTTCTGCCTACTTTTCAACACATTTCTAAAATGCGTTAGGCAAACATTATTGCAATATTGAAGCGCACGGTTGGTATAAACTTTTTCTGGGTGTTCCTTTTCGACGTAGTCTGCCATTTTATGGAAACATGCAAGAATTTCCTTGATGTCTGCCGTTTTCAAAGGTGTAGCATCTTCCTCATCACCGCTAGAGAACTGCTCTTGAACATCACTCACTTGCATCGTCTCCAACTCCTTCAGGTCGTCCGTCGTCAACTCCTCGTGGTGCTCCTCGATAAGTTCATCTATATCCTCCGCGCTAACTTCCAGCCCCATAGACGTACCAAGATGTACGATGTCAGCCACCTCAGACTGCTGAATTGGTTCAGGATCGTCAACGATCTCGGCTTCGCCTCCAGGCTTCCCGAACTCCTCTAAGTCTCGTGCAGAGACAGCATCAGGCCACAGCTTCCTCCAAGATGAGTTTAGGGTACGCCTCAAAACTTCCTGCCAAGCGAGATCGATGAGTTTGAGGCATATCACGATGTTAAAGTGATCTTTCCAAAATTCACGCAGAGTGAGGTTTGTACTCTCTGTGACTTGGAAACATCTCTTGAAGAGATGCTTCGTGTACAATTTTCTAAAATTTGAAATAACTTCCTGGTCCATGGGCTGGAGGAGAGGGGTTGTGTTAGGCGGTAGATATAGGACCTTTATGAAGGAATACTCGGCCAGAAGATATTCCTCGAGGCCAGGAGGGTGAGCTGGAGCATTGTCCAACACCAGCAGACATTTCATAGGGAGGCGGTTTTCTTCCAAATATTTTTGGACAGTCGGACCGAAGCAGACATTCACCCAATCAATGAAAAGTTGCTTCGTTACCCAGGCTTTTGCATTCGCCCTCCACATCACGGGAAGGTTCTCCTTGATGACTTTGTGGGCTTTGAAGGCTCGGGGATTTTCTGAATGGTACACCAGCAGGGGCTTTATCTTGCAGTCCCCACTGGCGTTTGCACAAAAAGCAAGGGTAAGCCTGTCCTTCATAGGCTTATGTCCGGGTAGCCTCTTCTCCTCCGCCATGATGAACGTCCGACGAGGCATTTTCTTCCAGAAAAGCCCAGTTTCGTCGCAATTGAAAACTTGCTGCGAACTGTAGCCTTCCTGCAGAGTCAATTCTTCAAACGTTTTAACAAAGGCTTCGGCGGCCTTCGTGTCCGAGCTGGCTGCCTCCCCATGCCGTACCACTGAATGGATGCCAGTCCTTTTCTTGAGCTTCTCGAACCACCCACGAGAAGCCTTGAACTCTGGGGGTTCCTGCTGGGATGTTCCTTCTCCTGTCCCTTCTTCGGCCTGAGCACGCACGAGATCACCGAAAATGGCGGAGGCCTTCTGGCAAATTGTAGTCTCAGTGATGGTGTCTCCTGAGATCTCTTTGTCCTTGATCCACACAAGAAGCAGCCTCTCCATCTCGTCATGCACGTGGGTTCTCTTGTTGGAGAAAATAGTGACGCCCTTAGAAGGTGTTGCTGCTTTTATGGCCGCCTTCTGCTTCAGGATGGTGCCTATCGTAGATGGATTCCGGCCATACTCCTTGGCGATCGCACTTAAACGCATGCCAGTCTCGTACTTTTTAACGATTTCAAGTTTCGTCTCCATCAAGAGCATCGTCTTCTTCTTTCCTTCGGCAACATTCTTGGGACCCATGGCTACAGTAATATGTAATATAATACACTACGTACGTTATATACAGTCTACGTATAGTAAACACTAATACAGTACAGTGCACAGTAACGAATGATTATTAACGATAACACGTGGCGTACGAATGTACTGTATATTAACACTTAAGTCAAACAAGCGAAAGCACACAATGTCTGGTAACGCTACCGCGGTCGGAACGAAAAGAGAGAGAGAGAGATGAACGCCCGTGCGTAGGCAAGCTGGGATAGTTGCCGACCAATAGGAAAGCAGGATCTTATGGCGTCAGCTAGCGTCTGAGTAGGGAGATAACCAATGGGTGAGCGGGAGGCTGTAAGTGAGTCTACCCAAGTTCAAAGTCTGGCGGCGCGCGCTTTTTAAAATTACTCTCGGCGAAGAGTTGGGATCTCTTAAGCTTTTCGTATCCTGAAATTTTATTCGTATCCTGGGGCATAAAAATCTTCGAATCACTTTTCGCATCCTGAATTTTTCGTAAGTAGAAACTTAAGTATCCAGAGGTATCATTGTACTTAAGTATGTTTGACTTCCCAGGAAAATAAAAAGGGCTAAATTTCTTTTCTTCCCGACTGCTGTTTATAAGTTTTCCGTTGGGTTTCAAGGCAAGTTATATAAGTAAATGTTGTTGAAACAATTTGAATGAATTGTAGCCATAAAGTTTTAATATTCAGCCATATATTTTCAATAGCACAGGTATCTGCTATGATAATCGATTACTTCTGTAATAAAAGACAAAACTTTTACATCCGAGACATTAAAGTAGCATTATTTTTCATTTCAACGTAGTAATTTCTGGGTCGATCTGTGACGCCAGGTGAAAAGGGTCCTTCTTTACACTTTAATAATATAAAACTTCCAAATATACTAGAGAAAGATAAAAGCATGGAATGCAGAGGTTACTACCCTCGCGCGATCACCTTGTGGGTGTCGTATATTTAACAAGGGCGTGTGAAAACCACTATTCACAGGCTGTCTTCCATTTAGATAATCCCTTCATCAAAGGGGAGGGCCGTGACAGGCCCTAGAGAATACAGTTGGACTACCCCACCGACACCTACTACTCGCATTCTCCAGGTCATCCTTCTGTTTTGGACTTGCCCGCAAAGTCGTAATTTTTTTGTGCTTGGTGTTTTTGCAAGTGATTGTCGTTAATTCAACATGACTGATGCTGCTACTTCACCTTTACCAATGTTAAGTACCATAGTTTGTTTTGACAGTTTTTTCAGTACCGGGCATTTGTTCTCTTTCCAGTAATGTGGATTTTAATTTTGGAAGAGGCTTGGCCGTCCTCTCTCTCCCCAGAAATAGATTTTTCCTTCGTCAAAATCCCTTTAGTACATCCCACTGAATTTTCTTTCACGTACAGCTATCTTTGCCTTATTAGTTTTTTTTTTTTTTTCCAAAATAAATAGAATTTAAAAAAAAAAACTTTCTATAGCTATACTCACTTGTTCGTAATGCTTCCATTGACACATGCCTCTAGTAAAGTAATGAGACATTCTAGTATTATAGTGGTTATTGGCAAGATGCAAAGCAGTAAAACGCCAGCCCCTCTTAGTTATTTTAGTTTGGAAGTCAAAACTATTCCTTATCCTCTTGACATTACAGGTCAGTGGGAGAGAGATGTCATGTAAATAAGAATTAACAGTTTATGCATTTGCTTAAACTTAGTTTAACCAATACTTTTATTTCTCTCAGTGAGAAAGATCGAGGTTTTATCTAGTATTATACTGAGTAAGGCTTTAGTTTTAAAAGTTGTACATAGAATTAGAATTGGAATAGAACCAAGTATTACAAGTTTACTCAGTGTTAGGATTGATTACTTTTTAATTAATGTACTGTAGTGGTTGAATTTAATACTACAGATTGTTACTTTCTCATCTGTTTCCTTCACTATCTTACCTGCATCAGAATGTGCACTTCAACTAAGGAACATCAGGGATATTTCATAAAATGAGCAGAATTTGAATGATAAAACGCATTTTGAAGCAAAGCGAAAAATTTATTTTTGGGTGAGATGGCCATGTCGTCCTGATGGAAGCTTCCTATAGACAGCTTTCTAAGGGATATTTGGCTACAGTGATACTCCCAGAGAATTGACCATAGGTCTCCAGAATTCTAACTCCTGGCGCGAGTATCCTGAAAATTTCTCTTAAGGATATTGCATAATATCAGGGGACGCATATCTTGATACGACACATGGCAATATTCACCCTGAATTGCGTTTTCGCTTTGAGGGGGAAGAGTGGCGAAATTGAAGGGGAGCCGTTATCAAGGTTACCTTTCCTCCCCTACTATTACAGGGATCCAAGATGGCGCTCATTCCTTGTAGCATGGTGCTACAGATGTAGTAGTTTCGGGAGGGATTATTACCTAAGCTCTTTCTTAGAAAAGGAGGGTGGGTCCATCAGGACGACATGGCCATCACACCCAAAAAAGGGATTTTGACGTAGGAAAAATCTATTTCTGGGCGAGAGACCCGTGCCGCCCAGTGAAATGCTCCTTTAACATCATTTCTAAGGTAAAAACTGCTATGAATTTACCAGAGAAAAATTGTATAGGAATGCTAGGTTAAACCCAGCTCGCTCACCTTAATAAGGTGTCGGTATAATACTGGGGCGCTGAATAAATCACAACCAGAGGCCTCGCACCATTTAGATATCTCCTGTCAACATCCCCGAACAGCGAGGTGCTGTTCAACATCCTACTACTACTAGCAATCCCACCCCAGCGACGTCACTCCTTATAGCACCCCAGATTGGGGCCCAATCAGGGAGGGACGGGTGGGTTTACTGGGCGGCATGAGTCTCTTGCCCAGAAATAGATTTTTCCTTCGTCAAAATCCCTTTTCTGGGCTCCGACCCGTGCCGCCCAGTGAAATCGTACCACAGAATGGGGACCCAATATGGCTAACTACCTGAAGAGGGAATAACAAAATAACAGAGCTGATGAGTTTAATATAAAAAAAAGAGAGATGTGGAAACCCGTAAAATTAGATCAACATGTATATGACAGTGATAAATAGACATGGTAAACAATCAATAATGAAACCCGTAGGTAGAATTCAACAGATATGAATAGTGAGAATCCAGCTTGGTAATCAAAAATGCAAAATAAAATCAGCTCGGGGATTCAAGAACAAGTGTAATGAAAACAATTCGTGAAATTGAACAATTGAATAATAAAATAATACACCATAAGGGTGTATAGTAACAAAACAGGTAGGAACAACAGGTAAGCCAGGCAGGAGAGAAAGAGGACAGAGCAAGACGTTGTGATTAGGACTCAGTACCTTCAGGAGGAACTATATTCCCTGCAGCTACTGTGGCAAATCTAAGTTTCTAAAGGTTTTAGGTAGTGGCGCTTGAAAACTTTAGGGGACTTCCAACCCATATATTTTGAGAGCTCGTCAAATTTCATATGGTGGAAAAAATTAATTGAGGTAGCCACAGCTCTAATATCATGGACATGTGGGAATGATGCAGGATTAGCTTGTTTAATAAAATAAAGAATTTGTTGTCTAATTCCCTTAAGGGTAGTAGTTCCTCCGTGTTCTCTAATAAATAAGGGCCCTGTGGTTGTAGTGGAAGTTCTACCTAAGTAGGCTTTCAGGGTGGTAACTGGACACAGGGATAGATCCCGAGGAAGTGGAACAATCTTCCAGGGAGACCACCTGTTTTGGGGGTCTTCATTTTTAGCCAGGAAAACTTTGTTAGGAGAGAGAAGAACCTCACCCGAAGAGAGAAACTCTATATGACCAGGGTCTCTAGATAAGGCTGACAATTCTGAGATTCTGGAGCCCGAGGTGAGGCTCAAAAGAAAAAGTGACTTTCTTAACAATGCCAAATAGTTACAGGATTCATTTGGGGGTGTCAGAGGCTAGCTTAAGAACATCGTTCAAAAACCAGGAAACTGCGCTAGGGCGAATTGAAGGTTTTAGTCTGGCACAAGCTCTCGGAATGGATGAGAAATATGAATCCGTTAGATCAATGTCAAAACCAGTATGGAAGATCTTTTTCAAGGCTGACTTGATTGTAGTAATGGTATTGGCTGCCAGGCCAGATTCGAAGAGAGTTCTGAAGAATGTCACAATTAGGTTCATCGTCATTTTCTCAACTTGGGAATCTTTCAAGAACTTAGCTAATTTCTTGACAGCTGAGTCATATTGACGGAGAGTAGATTCCCTTTTGTCAGATTCCAGGAAAATAGTATTCAAAGGATCGATGTTTGCACCCCGTTGGGCTGCGAACTTCATGAAGTCCATAAAGTTAGGGCATTCAGAATCCTTGAGGAAGCGAACACATTGCAAGTTTGCACTGTCTTTGTTAACACCGAATTGAGAATCCGCCGGGGGCGGAGACCTAGTTCTAGCAACAAGGGGAACCAATTGCTCTTGGGCCAGTTGGGGGCTACGAGAGCCACTTGACCTTTGAAGGATCTGAGTTAGTGCAGAACTTTCAGCAGGAGGTTCACCGGAGAAAACAGATAAATCGTCCTCCAGGTATTCCAATCTAGAATCATATAGTCCGTGGCATAAGCCTGAGGGTCCAGGTTGGGGGCTACGTAACAATCTATTTTGCGATTGGATTTCGTCGCAAACAGATCCACCTGGAGACCCGGGACTGGAGATATCATCCACTGGAAAGATCGATTGTCTAGTGACCATTCCGACTCTAGCGGAGTCGTCCGGGAAAGTAAGTCCTCTACCACATTCCGGACTCCTGCTAGATGGACTGCTGACAGGTGCCACTTGTGCATTGCTGCCATGGAGAAAAACTTCAACATGATGTGGTTTATTTGGGCTGATCTGGAGTCTTCTCTGTTGAGGCAGTGTACTATGACTGCACTGTCGAGAACCAGTCTGATATGGAATTTCCTGGCTGGATTGAGACGTTTTAAAGTGAGGAAGACTGCCATGGCCTCTAGGACGTTGACGTGAATTTGTTGGAAGACCGGTGACCATAACCCTTGGACTTTCTTGTGTTGTAAAGGAACCGACTTGGAAAGATTCTTGATCTTTGTCCAAGTCTGCAGACTTTTTCTCAGGGTTGGGGAAAGGCGAGCACGTCTGTCTCGGCGTATTGCGGTTGCTCTGGAGCGCCACACTCTGTTTATGTCCTTGAGTTTGGATCTCAGGACGATGTCTGTCATGGAGGCAAACTGTAAGGAACCTAGGATCCACTCTCGGCTCCTTCGGAAGGTCAACTTTTCCTTGAGAAATTGTTTTGTATTCCTCGCTATCACCTTCCTTTTGGCTTTGGGGAGGCACAGCGTATGGGAGAACAGGTCCCCTTGTAGTCCCAGCCATTGAAACTTGGTCTGTGGGACCCGGCGGGATTTCTCGAGGTTGACTTGGAATCCCAGTTGCCGAAGGAAGGTGAGGACTTTGTTCGTTGCTACGCAGGAAATCTGGGCATTGTCTGACCAGATTAGCTAATCGTCTAGATAGGCTACTACCTGTATCCCCTGAGTCCGAAGCTCTTGAATTACTGTCTCTGCTAGTTTGGTGAAGATTCTGGGTGGTATGTTGAGCCCCAATAGCATCACTTTGAATGCATAGGCTTGTTTGCCTAGCTTGAAGCCCAGAAAAGGACGAAAATGCCTTGCTATTGGAACGTGATAGTAGGCATCTGTAAGATCGATGGAGGTGGTGACGGCCCCACGGGGAAGTAAGGTCCACACCTGCGAGACGGTAAGCATATGGGATTTGTCGCAACGAGTGAAGGAACTTAAACGAGACAGGTCCCGGATTACTCTTCGTTTGTCTGAGTCTTTCTTTGGCACGCTGAACAAGCGTCCGTGAAATCTTAAGCGACGTAAACTTTGGGTTGCATTCATTAGTAGCAGATCTTTTGTGAAGGAACGTAGTTCTCCCATGGACTGAGACCGGTTGAACTACTTGCAGAGGTTGCCTGAATTGGGAAGATTGGAAGGGCCTCAATCTCTTCCTACCTCGAATTGGGGTACTAGTAGGCTCATATCTCCTCTTTGAAACCAGGCCCCACCTAACCTTGAGGTTTTGGTTGGCTCTAGCTGCCTCGCTAAGGACCGAGTTAACCAAGTCCCCTGGGAAAAGATCTGGGCCCCAGACTGGAGCTTTGATGAGCCTATTAGGTTCGTCCCTAATCGTGGCTTCGGATAGAACGTGTCATCGACAATGGGTCCTGGCATTTGCAAAATCATAGGCGTCAGCCATAAAGTTTTGCAAAAGTGACATAGTGAGGGCCTTAAGGAGGTCCTCCTCGGTGTAAGTGGCGACAGTCAATTTAGAAAGGGCAACTGAATTAAGGGATCTGCTGAATCTACACCTCGACTCATATTCCAATTTAATGAGAGACTCCGGGAGTTTGGGAAGCCGTTCGCTGAACTGCGTTGAGGCACAGTCCGGGCTCAACTTACCTACCAAGAAGGTAGCTGGGGCGTTCCGCCAACATTCACTGTCTCCCGGAAAGAGAAGGGAGGGTAAGTCGGTCTCCCTGAGGTGAGGTAAAGGCTTCTCTTCCTTGATAGCCTGAAAGACCGTCTCTATGATCTTGGTCGCACATGGGGTAGGGGTCTGGTCGTTGGCCACAAACATAGTATATGAACTTTTGTAGGCCGTAATCATTGTGTTCAAGCAATCCCACTCATTGAACACGCGGACCAAGATAGACTGTGCCTGTTCTTTAGGAAAATTAACAGTTTCCTATGGGACCTTATCCAATCGAATGAGAGCCTCTTCCTTGAGGCGAGCGTAGCCCGGGAAGGGGAATTCAAGACCCGGCGGGTAGAATTCATAATCCGCAAGAGGCCGGGTACCGAAATCTCCGATTGGCAACATACCCTCCGAGAAGGGGGCATGCAATGCCAATCTCCAAGGGTTATTCTTATTAAAAGGAGGAGGCTTGGAGGCATCGGGGATGGGGTATTGCTGTTGTGGCGGTGGCAGCCCCGAGCGCATGAGTCCCTGAACTAGGCTCTCCATAGAAGCTATTCTCTCTCGTGATTGCTGCGTATGAGACGATAGTATCGACTCAAAACAAGCAAACATCTCGGAAAAATCTACCGGGTTAGATGAATCCGCCGGGGGGGAACAGGTGCCGGAACGGAGACTACTCCTTGAGAGGTTGAAGGCACAGCAATTGGGTCTTGAGAGACTCTGGTGGAGGAAGATTTAGCCTTCGAAGCTGATGATTTCGAAGACCTGTGGTCTTTGGAAGACTTGTGGGTCGTATATAAAGTCTTACGATGAGCCTTGACCTTGGGGATAACAGGCCGGGGACTGAGACCAGTCCCGGTTGTCCCCGGAAAACCTCGAAAAGAAGAGTGTTCTGAAGTAGAAGAGAAAGCCGGGCTAGGGATAGGAATCTTAGTCCGGGAACCACCTGACTCACCTACGTCCCTACCTGCGTCGGGATCGTCAAGAGCCATGGGTTCCACATCGAGGTTGAGGGTAGAGACGTCCTCAGTTAGGGTGCCGCCCGTCTCTTCTTGGTCCGGGGCCGGAAGAAGGGATTCGAACCTCTCGATGATAGGGTCCGCCAATTCTTTGGGGACCTCCGGTGAAGTTTTAGCATGGGGGTAGAGACGGGAATACCATTCCCCAGAGAGGATATAAGGCTGTGTGGCCTTCACGTTGCGGTCGAACCTGTCAATCCAGATCTTGATGGTAGCCCGAGCTGTATCTTTCTCAAGTTGGGCGCACTGAAAGAGAACAGACTATTAGCGAGGGATATTTGTGCCAAAGAAAAGTGAAGAAGTCCAAGGACTTCGTAGACACTAAGTGAAAGGCATGCAGGAAGTCCAGAGGACTAGTGGCCTTAAAATTAATATTTGAAATTAATCGTAACTCCCTACAAGTCTGTATCAATGAAAATGCAATCACTGAGTCAGATGTTAGAGTGGAGGTCATTGTGTAGCAGACTACACAATTGTCTGGATGCCATGCAGCTAAGTCATCCACTCGGACAGAACAGTGGGCGTGTGAATGACACATGTCATGGCCGCAGGGTTGATAGATGACAGCGGCACATGCCGTCATTGCACAGCGTACAGTCTGTAAAATAAAAGATACATGAGTATCTCAAAGGAAAGCAAATTAGGGACCTGGAGGCCCCGGTGCTTAAATATATATATATATATATATATATATATATATATATATATATATATATATATATATATATATATATATATATATATATATATATATATATATATATATATATATATATATATATATATATATATATATATATATATATATATATATATATATATATATATATATATATCATGATAAAAATGTTTTATATATATTCATCAGGAATCCTGAATGAAAGCAAATAGGGGCTCGGGGGCCCCGGATGCTTAAATTATAGCAATATCATGCTAAAAGATTTACATATCAATATCATGATAAAAGTGTTTTATATATATATAAATCAGGAGTCCTGAATGAAAGCAAATTATATATATCACTATCATGGTAAAAATGTTTTATATATATTCATCAGGAATCCTGATGATAAAAATGTTTTATAAATATATACATCAGGAGTCCTGAATGAAAGCAAATAGGGGCTCGGGGTCCCCGGGTGCTTGAATGATATCAACATCATGATAAAATATTTATATATCAATATCATGATAAAAATGTTTTATATACGTACAGTCTCTAAGACAAAAGATACATGAGTATCTTCGGGCCCGGAGCTTAAATATCTACGTATGTATATGTCAATATCATGATATAAATCTTTTATATTTAGCCATAAAGTATATTGAATGAAAGCAAATAACAATATCATTAAAACAGATCTATTTTGGTTGTAAAAGGAATTGAAATTAAGTCAGACCGTAACCGTGATCATATCAAAAGAGGGAAGGGAAGGTCGAGAACAAGGATCGTATATATAATATATATATGAGACTAATATATAAAGTTAATCCAAGTAAGAATGAGTAACGTTGGCTCCGGAGGCGCAACTAAACAACTCGACCGGATGGTAATGTATAAAAGCTACTTCCGGGGATCCCGTAATGAAAGTCTTTATATATATATATATATATATATATATATATATATATATATATATATATATATATATATATATATATATATATATATGAGGTCCGTGAGGTGCGTGACACTAGAGGGGGGGAAAGGGATCTTTAGCGGGTCCGTGACATGCGGGACCGGGGGAGTAGCACGTACAAAACTTAATAAGTAATATAACATGACAAGGTACCACGGACCGAGCGAAAACTTCCCGCCGATCGTTGGCCAAAGAGCGACGGAAAGAAAACGATTACGACCGGGTAGAGTAGTATAAAAGAGTAAGTAATATACGTTAATGTATAATTATAGCAAGCCTCACAGATCAACAGGAACCGCCCGTGCAAAGAAAGTGAATGCCCCCGGGAGAGGAATATAACGCAATAAAGTGACTAACTTGATCGCGAGAGAGAGAGAGGTAACCCTGGGGTGGGGTATCGGGCTAGGGAGGCTAGGAGTGGGGCGATAGCAGGTATACCAACCTGCCAGACCCACGATTGATATGATCACGTGGAAAGACTAATAACACTATAAAAAACATAACACATGGTAAAATAAGATAGGAAGGTATGCTGGATGATAATAATAATAAAATTAACTATACATCAATCGTAAAACAAACGAGGGAGCGAACATGAGATAGGAGAAACCCAGGCCTGACAGCGCTGCGGCAGGGCTACCAACATAACACAGAGTCAGTGAAGTGCTAACAAAATGCAAACTAATATGTAATATCTGACTCATGAAAACCCCTCGAGCTAATGCAAGCAAACGAATGACGTTAAAATTATAAGCAAGTCCGTGGCATGCGAACGAAATAATCCAAGTAATAATAGTGGAATAGGAACGCTCGAAGGCGACCAGGCATGCCAACCTACCGATAATACGCACACGTATATGTAATAACTGTTATCATAATAACAGGACAATATAAAAATTAATACGGTGTGTGAACCGTGGAAACCCATAAAGTTCATAACGAGAAACAATCAGTATGGAGGACTCATTGAAAATCGTTAAGAACGAAACGAGAGAGAGAGAGGAGGGAGCCGAACGCCATGAAAGACCCACGCGGGGTCGTGAATAATAAAACTGTATAATATAAGCAACAAAGGGCAAGGCCCCCCCAAAATCTCAAAACTCATAGATCTGGTACTTAACTTAGATGGAGTGACAGTAGAGTCCGACATCTTGAGGTAAATCCAGAAAAACCAGCGAAATTCACACACAAAGGCAAAATAAGTGTTCGAAAGAACGTGCTATTAAAAGCAGTAACGTCACTGGGGTGGGATTGCTAGTAGTAGTGGGATGTTGAACGGCACCTCGCTGTTCGGGGATGTTGACAGGAGATATCTAAATGGTGCGAGGCCTCTGGTTGTGATTTATTCAGCGCCCCAGTATTATGCCGACACCTTATTAAGGTGAGCGAGCTGGGTTCAACCTAGCATTCCTATACAATTTTTCTCTGGTAAATTCATAGCAGTTTTTACTTTAGAAATGATGTTAAAGGAGCATTTCACTGGGCGTCACTGGTCTCTCGCCTAGAAATAGATTTTTCGTTTTGCTTCAAAATCCTTTTTTTGGGGCTAGAGCCATGTCGTCCTGATGGAAGTTTACCAAAGAATTACTTGAAAGTACTGTATCTGTGGGTTTGTATAAGTGCCTTAACCTTGGGTCAGCTTTTATATGGTCATCCAGACCACTGAAAGATATGACGATACCGTTATACGTCATTACCACTAATCATGGAACAATGTTAGGGCTTCCTGCCCCCTGCAGGGAAGTGTCTTACTAGACAATAAAAGCTCAAGGTTTGTATACGTGTAGGAACAAATATAAGTATCGACCAGATCTTTTTGTTCATATACATCAGTACCATAAGTATGAGTTTTAGTTAGGAAAAATAAGTACAGTAAAAGGACTCCGGCTACATTTTATTTTTGCTAATTGTGGGGCAAAATAAGACGCAATTACACTTTCGTCCTTTATTAAGTTAATGAATAAATGGAACAACGGGTGTAACATAACATAAAAAGGAATTATACATTCAACATATACAGACAATGTTTTTCTACCTGAAAGGGAAGAAAACGATTAAAGCCACTCACAACAGTTGAGAAAATTATTAATATAATTTTACTGTCAATGTTGAATACTATCAACACTGTGAACAATGTACACATGGCACTAGTGTCATTTGTAGAATTCTGTACTTAGAAATGAACAGTCCTAGTGTCACCAGCGTGACAATCAATAAAAGATATTGCACTGAAAGGTGTCAAAACCTTTTCACCCAATTGATAAGTCCCAATCAATTCACTGTTCATCGCAGCACTAGACGACAGGTTTTACTACACTACCTGCCGCCACCACAAAATGTTTGAGATCGTGCACTTGCTTCGCATAATGTTTGTAAAACACTCTGGATGATTTCTAACCAGTGTATGAGCGAGGACGCTCAAAGTCCATATACTGAAAAAAGATCAGTGAGAAAACAATTCTCTCGGATCATGACCTGTGGGTGTACTATCAGGATCCGCTCTGCGAATGAAGTAGGTGAGCTTCACCCTCAGTTGTTTTAGGGATAAGTTCGATCCTGAGGTTTCGCCTTTGAAGTGCTGTCCTCCCCTGAAGTCTGAAGTTCTTCGAAGATAGACCTTTAGACACTACTGGACATAGAGAGACATCTTCCTTCAGAGGGCAGATTCTCCAGGGACCCCACCTGTTGGTGGGTAGCTCGTTTTTGGCGAGAAAGGTAGGATCAGGAAAGAGATTCAGTTCTCCCGCTTCTGTGAACTGAATATGGCCCTCGTCTCTTGATAGGGCTACTATTTCACTAACTCTACCCCCTGAGGCTATAGCGAACAGGAAAATCACTTTTTGGGGTAGATCCTTAAGAGAACAATCTTCTTTGTTCAAGGCTGAAGCATAGTGTAAGACTTTATCCAGAGACCATGAAATGGGCTTCGGAGGGGCTGCAGGTTTAAGTCTAGCGCATGTTTTGGGGATTTTGTTTTAAGATCTTGTTCGCCAGGTCCACCTGGAAGGCGTATAGAAGAGGTCTAGTCAAGGCTGACTTACACGTAGTTATCATGGTGGCAGCCAAGCCTTGTTCATGAAGGTGGATGAAGAAGGACAGGCAGAAGTCTATTGAGATTTCTTTTGGTCTTTTTGCTTTAACAAAAGCAACCAACTTTTTCCAAGACGATTCGTATTGTCTTCTGGTTGACTTTGACTTGTATTCTTCTAAGAAGTTTATACTGCCTTTTGAGATCCCAAATATTTTCTTTACTGCCAAGGCGAGAAAATCATGAGATTAAGGTTTTGGGTTCTCTGTGATGAAGCAAAGACAGTCGACTTCTGAACCAGTTGAGATAGAGCTGGGTTGGGTAGAGGAACCAGCCTTAGCTTCAGTTCCATCACTAGAGGGAACCAATTGCTCTTGGGGGCCACTAGTGCTGCAGTTCCCTTGAAGGATCTCAGCTTGTTGAGGACCTTCAGCAGGATATTGGTTGGAGGGAAGAGATAGACCCAGGTCCATTTGTTCCAATCAAGGGACATGGCATCCATCGCCTCTGCCAGAGGGTCCTTGTATGGGGCTATGTATCGAGGTAGTTTTTTGTTGTCGCTCATCGCGAAGAGGTCGATCTGCAGTTCCGGGACTTTTTCCAAGATGAAGGAGAATGAGTCTGTGTCTAGGGACCATTCTGTCTCTATCGGCTTTAGCCTGGATAGAGCGTCCGCCGTCACATTGCGGAACCCTTGTAAGTGAACTGCCAATAACTGCCATCTCTTCTTTTTCGCTAAACAAAAGATGGCTAACATCACATGGCTGATGTGGGGCGATCTCGAGCCTTGTCGGTTCAGACATCTCACTATCACTTCGCTGTCCAAGATCAGTCTGATGTGGGCTGATCTGTGAGGGGATATTTTCTTCAGTGTCAAGAGGACTGCCATGGCCTCCAGAATATTGATGTGAAAGGTCTTGAACAGGGATGACCAAGTCCCTTAGGCTTTCCTTTGATGGGAGTGACCTTCCCATCCTTCCGTTGAGGCATCCTTGTGGATGGTCACCGATGGGGGAGGTGGTTGTAAGGGAATGGTCTTCGTTAGGTTCTTGACCTTCGACCACGGCTTGAGAAGTGATTGTAGTAAGGTCGGTATCGGTCTTTGTAGATCTCTTCGAGCGTTTGATGCGTATCTTCTCCAGACTCCTGACTCATCATTTAGCTGTGCTCTTAGCACTGGGTCTGTTACTGCTGCAAAATGGAGAGAGCCCAGTACTCTTTCCTGTTGGCATCTTGAGATCCTGTTGGATTTCAATAGTCTCTTGACAGACCCCGCGATCTCTCTCCTCTTCTTTGGTGGAATGGAGAGGCGGTGTGACTAAGTTCCAATGGATTCCCAGCCACTGAAACTCCTGAGCTGGAGAGAGGCGAGACTTCTTGAAGTTGATCTTGAATCTCAGATGTTCCAGGAACTGGATCACTTTCTTGGATGCTTGCAGACAAGCAGTCTTGGATGCTGCCCACTTCAGTCAGTCGTCCAGGTACGCTGCCACCTGAACGCCATCTAGGAGTAGTTGTTGTACGACTGCGTCCACAAGTTTCGTGAAGATCCTTAGGGCTATGTTTAGTCCGAAGGGCATGGCTCTGAAGACATACTTTGTCTTCTGTAGCTTGAATCCTAGATAGGAGGAGAGGGGGCAGCTGACTGGGAAGTGCCAGTAAGCATCTGCCAGGTCTATTGAGACTGTGTACGCCTCATTTGGTAACAGGGTCCTTATGTGTTGAAGGTTTAGCATCCTGAACTTGTTGTTTTCGATGAACTTGTTGAGTGGTGACAAGTCCAGAATGACTTTGAGTTTGTCTGAGTCCTTCTTGGGAACACAAAACAGCCTTCCCTGGAATTTGATGGACTTTGCTTTCCTTATTACCTTTTTGCTCAAGAGTTCTAAGGTATATTCTTCCAGTAAGGGGTTGGAGTGTTGGAAGAATTGAGGAAATGAAGGTGGAGACTTGTTCCATTTCCATCCTAGTCCATTTTTGATTAGGCTGTGGGCCTAGGGATTGAAGGTCCAACGATCTCGGAAGTGTTGGAGTCTCCCTCCTACCTGTAGCATCTCATTGCTTAGGTGGTCCCGAGTGCTTGCCACCCTGACCGCGTCCTCCCCTGCCTTGGGAGGGGTGTCTTGAGGAGCCCCGTCGAGAACCTCTTCCTTTCGGACGAAAGGTAGTAATTTGCCTCTCAATCCCTGGGTTGAAAGCTGGTGACTGGGCAACCAGCTGTTGAGGCACCACTTGGAAGGTGGTCTGTGGCTGGGATGTTGCTGTTGAGGCCAAGAAGGTAGTCTTGGCTTCTTTGACTTCACCTTTGGTTGGGGACCCGCATCCGGGGAAGACTTCCTCTTTGAAGAGATGCCCCACTTCTGGAGAAGGTTCCTATTCTCCATGGCGGCTTTCTCTACTACCTCTTTGACCGCTTCTTTCGGGAAGAGGTCCTTATCCCAGATGCTGGAAGAAATCAACTTCCTGGGTTCGTGTTTCACTGTCGCAGCATTAAACACGAACTCCCTACAGGCTCTCCTAGCCTTCGTGAAGGCATACAGGTCCTTTACTAAGGTGGCCATATGCATCTTGGCCTGGACTGTGAGCATGTCTGGGGTGCTGTTGTGGCCTGCACACATCTCTATGCAGTTCTGGAGGGACAGGGAGGCGGCAAGCCTCTCTTTTGTCTCTTGCTCCCTTCGCAAGAGAAAGTCCGACATATTAGGGAGATTCTCGCTGAACTGCTGTCCCGCGATATCTGCATCTAGCTTTCTTACTGAGAAGGTTAGGTGGACCTCCTTCCATTCCTTCTCATCCGTTGGCAGGGCCAACGACAAAGGCCTACACTCCTTTAGTGTAGGGCATGGTTTGCCTGCCTCAACTGCCTTGGCAACAGTCTGGAACGCTTTCGACGTAAAGGGGAAGGCTCTTGAAGCAGGAGCAAGAAAGGTAGGGTGTTTCTTGCTCAATGCAGAAACTCGTGAGTTGATATAACCTGCCTTCTTCAAGCTGCTCATCAAGAGAGCCTGTGCCTTGTTGTGGTCGAAAACCATGACCTCCTTCAGTTCCGTCTCCTCTTTTGATGCTGGCTCTTGCTTCAGTCAAATGAAGCAATCAGGGTAGGCATTAAAGCTCGGCCGGAACTGAATGTCGTCCAAGGGAACGGCTCCCATCTTCTCCGAGATGTAGAACTTGCCGTTGGTAATCGGCATGCACTCCGCATACCTCCAGGGATTGGTTTCAGAGCAGGGTGGCAGGTCTTGAATTCTGGGTTGCTTGTAAGACCCTCAGGAGGCGGCGGTCCGAGTCGCTTCACGGAGCCCTCTTGTGATCTTCGCTTCCCGTGCTTCGCTCTCTTTGCGAAGATACTCAATCAGGGTGGTAATATGGGTCAACACTACTTGACCCATGGCATCCAATGGAGGGGTAGGAGCCGAAGACGTAGATGGTGTTGGCTTTGGTGCCGACACGGGCGGAAGGGACTCCTCCGCTTCCGACGAATCAACGTCTTCTTCTCTTCCGGGAGTTAGAGTAGACTCTTCCTCGGGATCGTCCCTAAGGAGATCCTTCTCTGTGTACATGGACAGTTTAGACATCCTTTCCTCCTGGTAGATGTCCATGCCTTGCATCGCCTCACTGACGTCTGCCTCAATTGCGATCAGGACGCAGGGAGCCCTGGGTTGTGTCTGGGGCACAACGGCTTCATTACCCTCTTTGGGAAACAGCAAGCTACGCATCCTGTCGTTTGGAAGGTACGGTCCCGGAGAGTTCATCTGGAACCATCGTTCCCATTTGCGAAGCTTTTCGCGTGCTGCGTCCCTCGACTCCGCTGAATTGGGGTCGCCGAAACCTCGGCCACCATGGCCAAGCAGACGTTGCAGTTCTTGGGGTCCCAATACCGCAAGGTTTCAGTGGTAATGTCGCAGGCAGCATGAGACCTGCACATAGTGTGACCACAAAAGTTCCTACTCTTGTGGTTACAGTACATCACCTCACACTTTATTTTGGGCTCCTCATGTAAAGAAAGGAAATTTAAATGAGTATGCAGTTATTTATCACACTTGATCAATAAGTTACATGCAATAAACGTTTTGGTAACTTAACCATTATAGGTTAGGATAGTAAGCTAGAAAGGAAATAGTAAAGACACATACTTGTGTCGCCTGTCCAGCCAATTGCTGTGACCTCCCCCCAATATCAATATTAGAATTTCATTATTAAAGGAAAATCAAAAGAGAAGGGTTCTAACCTTCAGAGTTATTGCATACTAGCAATGACGCTTTCATAAAGTATTAATATGGTGGGGTAAGTTATGAACTGATGACTTTCATCAGTGTATTGAAGGAATACTTCACTTCAATGTAAATTTGGTCTCAACAATAGACTGTGAAAGGATACACAGGATATGTTGGAAAATATAAACTACTGTATAATATATACTATAGTTTTCTGCCTGCAGTATGTATAGTACTATACTGCAGAAATACTGGCTACTGTATAAGCATACACAGTAGTTTAGTCGGCATGTTGCTGGCTAGGCTAGTACCTGGCGGCACAAGTCCAGAGAAAGCATGGAGTGAAGGGCTACGTTATTAATGTAGTTTTTAGTACAATAAATAAGGGTGTAGGTATTTTATGAGGGTTCAAATGGAAGGGGGGAACGAATCATTCTAGCTTCCATCCAGCCACAAGCTCTGTTGCCGGTCACTGCCGGTTTCAGGGATGTGGATGACAGTCCAAGGGAGGACTGAAGAACACTCAAAGAAGGGTCTCCCACCGGCAGCCGTCACAGCCGGTACAACCTTTTCCGGAGCCTTGCGTCCGTAGGGGAAAGTCGGAGCAGCTATCAAGCCGCCTATGTAGGATCCCTGCCGGCGCCATGTTCTATCCAGAAAACGGGTAGATTGTAGGACACCGGCCACAGACATGCGATGGCTAGGCCATCGCTAAAGGACAGAGAGGGGCAGGGAAAGGGTCTTGTATGTTGTGTCGGGAGAAGGCGGCAGGATTGCCGCCATTTCCAAACACAGAGGAAACCTTGTTTTAATATCGGCACCATCCTAAGTGGCAGAAGAATGTCGATTCTTCAGCTTGGGGTCTGCCGAAACAAGACTTGTCTTCTAGACCGCAGAGGAGAAGGTGGCGACATTATACTACCACTTCAAGTGCGGACTAGGGAAGCTAAGCTTCCTATGCCTACAACTGTAAGCCGGCAGGGGAGTGACTACTCACCCAGCAGCCAAGCTGTGGGCATAAAGACTGAATACTCTGAGTTACTGTCGTAAAACCAAGCCGGGATACTCACCGGCAAGGGGGAAGACAGAAAACATTAGCCTAGTCAAGCCGGAGTGTACTACAGTACTCTATGGCAAGACCAAGATAGGGTTGTCGCCCATGGCGGCACTCAGAGGGAAGGAGGGTTTACCTTTAAATCTTCGAAGGAGACGAGTATCGAATCATATAATTAATTCTAGGAGATATACTATCTCCTGTTGAATTGATAAAACGATACACGAGGGTAAACGGGGATAATGTGTGAAAATATGCTAAAGCACATAGACTAGATTAGCCTAGCGCAGGGCGAGATCTCGGCTACCTATATCACCGAGAGACTAACTTATACGATCGACACATTTAGGAAGAGGAAAATTGTTTGCATGATTATATCTTCACTAGTATAAATTTTGCCTAAATATCTATAATTCATTAAAGCTAAATACCGGGAATATCGTTCTGTTGACTAAATAAAGCATGCATGACGAACAACAGCGTCCAAAATGCCGCCTCCGGTGTCTGACTATGCTCCAATAAACACATTAAATTTATGCTAAATTCATTGTGAAACAGGATCTAAAAATTACACAGATAATACCTCTACATACGATCCTAATTCGTTCCAGAAACTGCTTCGTATGTTAAAACGATCGTATGTTGGAGCAAACATTCCCATAAGAATACACTGTAATTATTTTAATTCGTTCCTCAGCCTAAAAACCCACAATAACTCCTTAACCCTTTTACCCCCAAGCTATTTGGAACTTCCCAACCCCTAACCCCCAGGTGTTTTCTTTCTCAAGCACATTTTGCAACATATATATTTTAAATTGCTCTAACAACCTTAATTTTTGTCATAGAGAGGTCAGGTTGGTCTTATTCTTTTGGAAAATGCCTAAAGTTTCTTATAAAGTTATCAAAAATATGCAAAAAAAATGTAAATAGTAGTTTTTTGCAAGGACGTACCGGGACGTCCATGGGGGTAAAGGGATGAGTTTTGTGAAACGTACCAGTACGTCCATTGGGGGTAAAAGGGTTAATAAATTGCCACACATAATTACACATAACATTAATACAACTGAATAATACAGAAATATCTAGAAAAAGAATAATAATAAAGAAATAAATAAAAAATGTTTTTTTTTTATTAATACTTTACCTTAGCGACAGGCCAGCGCAGGTGTAGGGACTGCTACGCAGGAGGAGACGGAAGATCAGCGAGGAGGTAGAGACGGCAACTGCGATAACGTATGATAACTTACTCCAACTTATACTACGTGAAGTTTAACCTAACTTAGCTTATTTTTTTCTTATTTTTATAATTTTATATTTTTTTTTTTTTTTACATTTTTTTCTTTTCTATTGCTAATTTTCATCACTTTCACTCGATTCGATCTTCCTTTTCTTTGCTTCACTTTCTTTCTTTTCATCATGATCACTAGACCGTTTTGTAGATTTTTAAAAGAGACTATCGAGAGAAAGTTGCTTGGTACGGCTTTTGAGAATTTTTCTAAAATGAGTTAAACAAACATCATCGAACTGCGCAACTACACGGCAAACCTGAAGTTTCTGTGGGTGATGCTTGTCGATGAAATCAACCACGTGTTGATGATATGCTAATATCTGTTTTATTTCAGCCGTACCTAAGATTTGGCCTACCTCCTCGGTCTCCTCCGACTCACTCAACTGCACTTGGAACTCACCATGCTGCATGGTTTGCAGCTCCTCGAGTTCCTCGGTGGTGAGCTCTTCATGATGCTCCTCGACGAGTTCGGTGATGTCATCTTCATCCACCTCCAGACCCATGGACTTGCCAAGGGATACAATCTCTTCGACGTCTTCCTCGGCAGCAAGCACAGGTTCATTCTCGGGGTTAAAACCTTCGAAATCTCTGGGAGCAACAGCATCAGGTCAAAGCTTCTTCCAAGCTGAATTCAGTGTCCGATGAGTTACTCCCTCCCAAGCCTGATCTATGATCTTTAAGCAGTGCACGATATTAAAATGGTTCCTTCGAAAACTACGTTTACCCATTTCACAAAGATATGCCTAGTGACCCAAGCCTTAGAATTAGAACGCCATAGAACATGTAGCAGGTCTTTATTAATTCTATGTGCTTTAAATGCCCTAGGGTTTTCGGAATGGTAAACTAATAAACGGATTTTGAGCGAAGTGAAAAATCTATTTTTGGGTGATATAGCCATGACGTCCTGATGGAAGGTTCCTTCAGTAGCTTCCTAGGGTATATTTAACTACAGTGGATATTCCCAGAGAATTAAACTAAAGGTTATCACAGAATTCTAACTTCTGGTGCGAGTACCCTAAAGGTTTCCCTCTAGGATATCCTATATCAACAGGGGACGCATGTATTAACACGCCACATAGCTATCTGCTCCCCATATAGAGTTAACACTTCGATATGGAAAGGTGGTTGAATAACTGGGGAGCCGTTCCACAGTTACACTCATCCGTGGCTGCTTTTGGTACTCGAGACGTAAACAAACGGGCGCCATTGCTAAGTGACGTCACGTCCGTCCTCATCCTGAGCCCAGCTTTTGCTAATCTCCATGATACAGCAGGTCAGGGCGGGGCCTGAAAGGCTGGACTGAATAGACGGGAGGGTCCATCAGGACGTCATGGCTATCTCACCCAAATCCGTTTTTTGGGCTCAAGCCATGACGTCCTGATGGAAGTGTACCAGAGAATTAATGTATCGTGGAATTTTTCCCCTTTTTAATGCAATGCCAAGGGCTTCGAATAGAGGTATGTAACATGTCCTTACTAGAGATTCCGTGAAAAACTAGCTTTCTGCCCCCCTGGCAGAGAAGTCCTGGTGGACAATAGTAACATCTCGGAGCGATCATTGAAGAGCTACTCACACTGCGGAGAGTTCGTGCTGGACTCGGAGACAAGACTTAAGGTTAATATTCGGGTAGGAATATTATCAAGCATAGGTAAGTAAATAACATTTACTACACTCCCTGGAAGAGAGATTAATCTGGTCTCGGAGGCAGGACAAAGGTTAATATTCAGGTAGGAATATTATCAAAGCATGAGTGAGTATATAATACAATTACATATATTATTCTTCTCCTTTAGAGACAAAGGGGTAAATGAAACTATAACAATCGTATATTTCTTAATAAGAATAGGAGCGGAGAGAGACGCACATGTAATAAAATAGACATTTTATTTCAAAGATTGCAGATTATTGTGGTAGTAATTACAATAATAAATGTAAAGTTTATTTACAATAATAAAGAATAATGTACATAGAAAATAAAGACTTCAATCTTGAATCTGAAAAGAAATTTTACTTTTTAGGAACACAAGTTCCAGAGGAACGTCAGTCTTTTTCAAAGAAAACACATCATGCCCTAGGGCATGTGGCACTCATGTAAAGTCTATGACATTTCACCTTGGTAAGAACAGTCTATTAGAAACACTAAGTGTCCATGAAATCACTATGTATCACCAAAGGGTCAACACAGGTACCCGTAGAGTTAAAGTCCCAAGTAACTCGCTGTTCTATGCAGAGTTAAACAGCAGGTTTCATAACACTACCTGCGGCTACCACGAAATGTTTAACTTCGTTTACTTGCTTTGCATAGTGCTTGAAGAAAACGCGCGATGATTTCCATCCTGTGAAGCTCTTGAGGCTTTTGAAATCCATACTCTGGAAGAAGTTCAGAGAGGACGCGACTTTTCTGGGATCATGACCTGCGGGTGTACTGTCAGGATCCGCTCTGCGAATGAAGTAGGTGATTTTCGCTCTTAGTTGTTTCAGTGACAGGTCGCTACCTGATGTTTCTCCTTTGAAGAGTTGTCCTCCACCGAAGTCTGAAGTTCTTCGAAGATAGACCTTAAGACTCTCCACTGGGCATAGAGAGACATCTTCCTTCAGGGGGCAGATTCTCCAAGGGCCCCATCTCTTGGTGGGTAGTTCATTCTTAGCGAGAAACGTTGGATCAGGGAAGAGGGTAAGCTCTCCTGTATCTGCGAATAGGATATGACCCTCTTCTCTTGATAATGCCACTATTTCACTGACTCGGGCTCCCGAGGCGAGAGCAAAAATGAAGATAACTTTTTGAGTCAAGTCTTTTAGAGGGCATGAATCGTTGGCAGGTTAGAGGCAAAATGGAGCACCTTGTCCAGGGACCAGGAGATAGGTTTTGGCGGAGGTGCTGGGCGTAGTCTAGCGCATGCCTTTGGTAATTTATTGAAGATATCACTGGACAAATCAATCTGGAAGGCGTACAGGAGTGGTCTAGTCAAAGCCGATTTGCAGGTGCAAATCGTGTTGGTTGCTAAGCCTTGTCCATGAAGGTGAATGAAGAAGGACAAATAAAAATCAATGGTGATTTCCGCAGGATTTTTTGCCTTGACGAAAGAGACCCACTTTCTCCAGGAAGATTCGTATTGCCGTCTTGGAGATTCAGTCTTGTATTCCTCGAGGAAGTCTAAACTTTTCTTCGAGATTCCAAACCTTTTCTTTGCGGCTAAGGAGAGAAAATCATGAGATGAAGGTCCCTGACTTTCAGTGATGAAGCGAAGACAGTCGACTTCTGTACTTGTTGAGAGAGAACTGGGCCCGGTAGGGGGATCAGCGTGGGCTGCAGCTCCAGGACCAGAGGGTACCAATTGCTCCGGGGCCACTTGGGAGCCACTAGGGCCGCTGTCCCTTTGAAGGTTCTCAGTTTGGAGAGGACTTTCAGCAGAAGGTTGGGGGGAGGGAACAGGTATATCCTGTACCATCTGTTCCAATCCAGTGACATAGCATCCACTGCTTCTGCCTTGGGGTCCTCGTACGGGGCCACATATCGAGGAAGTTGATTGATGTTGCTCGTCGCGAAGAGATCGATCTGAAGTTCCGGGACTTAGTGAGAGATGAAGGAGAATGACCTTGCGTCTAGAGACCATTCCGACTCTATTGGGCTTGTCCTTGATAGAGTGTCCACTGTCACGTTGCGGAATCCTTGTAGGTGAACTGCAGACAGGTGCCATTTCTTCTTTTTTGCCAAACGAAAGATCGGAAGAAGTACCTGATTTATCTGGGGCGATCTCGAGCCCTGACGATTGAGACATCTGACTACCACCGAGTTGTCCAGAGTCAGACGAATGTGGATCGAGGGAGGCGGGGAGAGTTTCTTCAGGGTGAGAAGAACCGCCATGGCCTCCAAGATGTTGATGTGAAACGTCTTGAATAGGGGAGACCATGTTCCTTGAACCTGTCGTTGGTGGGAGTGACCTCTCCAACCCTCCAGTGAAGCGTCCGTGTGGATGTTGATCGATGGAGGCAGGTGTTGAAGAGGAATGGACCTTTTCAGGGCCTTTGCTTCCGACCACGGCTTTAAAAGTGAGCGAAGTCTGTTTGGAAGCCGTCTCTTGAGGTCTCTTCGAGCGATGGATGCGAAACGTCTCCAGACTCCCGCGGCATCCTTTAGCTGTGCGCGAAGCACTGGGTTTGTCACAGAGGCGAACTGTAGAGAGCCGAGGACTTGTTCCTGATGTCGTCTTGAGATCCGTTTGGATTTTAGAAGTCTTCTGACAGACCCTGCTATTTCCTTCCTTTTCTTCTGTGGGATGGAAAGGCGGTGTGACTGAAGATCCCAATGGATTCCCAACCATTGGAACTTCTGAGCTGGAGAGAGGCGAGATTTCTCGGCGTTTATCTTGAATCCCAGATGCTCTAGGAACTGGGTGACTTTGTTGCAGGCTCTTACACAATCTTCGGGCGGTGTCGCCCAGACTAACCAGTCGTCTAGGTAGGCCATCACTTGGACGCCCTGAAGACGGAGCTGTTGGACGATTGTGTCTGCCAGCTTGGTGAAGATCCATGGAGCCACGTTGAGCCCGAAGGGCATGGCCCCGAAGGCGTAACTTTTCCTTTGGAGTCGAAATCCTAGGTAGGAGGAAGCGTAATGATTCATTGGAATGTGCCAGTAGGCATCCGCCAGGTCTATGGAGACTGTGTAGGCCCTTTGAGGCAGAAGGGTCCTTATTTGTTGCAGAGTCAGCATCTTGAATTTGTTGTTCACAATGAACTTGTTGAGAGGGGATAAGTCTAGAATGACTCTGAGTTTGTCGGAGTCTTTCTTGGGAACGCAAAATAGTCTCCCTTGGACCCTGGTTGACTTTACCCTCCTGATCACCTTCTTGTTCAAGAGTTCTAGGACATATTCTTCCAGGAGAGGGGTTGACTGTTGGAAGAATTGCTAGAAGGCTGGGGGTGGTTGAGTCCAGCTCCAGCCTAGTCCCTTCTTGACGATGTTGTGTGCCCAGGGATCGAAGGTCCAACGATCCTGGAATTGGCGGAGTCTTCCTCCCACCGGAAGCACTTCATTGCTTCTGGTGTCCAGAGGGTTTGCCACCTCAGCCGCTAGCTCCCCTTCCTCCTCTGCCTCTGGAGGGACGGCGAGAAGAATCTCTGCTGGAGCCTCTGCTTGAGCCCCTACCTTTGGGACGAAAGGTAGTAGAGTGTTGCTCATACGCAGGGGTGAAGACCGGTGACTGCGACACCACCGGTTGGGGGACCAACTGAAAGGTCTGTTGTGGCTGCGTGGCCACTTGGGGAGTAGCGGGACCCGGAAACTGTCGTCTCTGTTGACGTTGCTGGGGTTTCGGCTTCTGAGTTTTCCTCTTAGGCTGAGGGCCATCATCCTGAGAGGACTTCCTCTTTCGTGACATGCCCCACTTATGGAGAAGGTTCCTATTCTCCGTGGCGGCTTTGTCTACAATCTCTTTCACCAAAGAAGATGGAAAGAGATACTTGCCCCAGATATTGGAGGAAATCAGCCTCCGGGGTTCGTGTTTCACCGTTGCGTTGGCGAACACGAATTCACGACAGGCTCTGCAAGCCCTAGTGAAGCTATATAGGTCCTTTGTTACCGTTGCCAAGTGCGATTTGGCTAGGACCATATAAAAGTCCGCGATTCTAGTATCCCCGGCCATAAGTTCAAGCTGTACCTGGTGGGACAGCGACGCGGCAGGCCTCTCCTTCGTATCCTGTTCCCTACGAAGGAGGTGATCATTTAGCCTTGGGAGGTCCTCATCAAATTGACGACCGGCTACGTCAGGCTCTAGTTTCCCTACCGTGAAGGTTGACTGGATGTCTTTCCAGTGCCTATCATCGGGAGGAACAGTAATGGAGAAGGGTCTGCACTCCTCCAGTGCAGGGCAAGGTTTCCCTTCCTCCACTGCCTTTAAGACCGCTGTGAAGGCCTTTTCGATGAAGGGGAAGGTCTCAGCATTTGGCGCAACGAAGGTTGGATGCTTCTTGCTAAGCGCCGGCATCTTGGAGTTGGTGAAACTCCTACTCTTCACTGCCTGGGCTAACATAGCTTGGGCCTTCGTGAGATCGAAGACGATAACCTCCTTCGGTTCGGTCTCCTTATTTGAGGCTGGTTCGGACCTGAGCCGGACGTAACAGTCCGGATAACCCTGGAAATTTGGGAAGAACTCCACTTCTTCCAGCAAGATAGAGCCAACCCTTTCACTAATGTAGATTTTGCCAGTTGTAATTGGCATATGCTCGGCATATCTCCATGGGTTAGCTTCCGAGCAGGTGGGGAGGTCCTTAACCGAAATCCTTTTCGGTTGCTTAAGGCTGACGAGAGTCGTCCGGAATTGCTCCTGAGTTTCTCGTAGCTTTCTTTCCATGAGGGCTTCAAGCATCTTGAAGACCTCTTGAGTGGCCGATGGAAGAGGGTCCGGGGTGGCAGAAGTCGAAGGAACAGGTTCCTCGGACGGTGCAGGAGTAGCTGCGGGAGCAGGAGCGACCTCGGTCTCCGAATCAGGGTATTCCACCTAATCTTCTTCATAGTCGAGCTCCTCGCCTATGAGGTTCTTCTCCGTTTCTTCCGACACTTCCGACATACGTTCCACGTTGTCGGAATCTAGATGGCACTCATGCATGGACTGGGCCATGACAACGTCAGGTTCCACCACGATCTGAACAGTGGGAATCTGATCACGGGGGACCACAGAGTCTTTGGATGCTTTTGGGAAAAGCAGGGCCCTCAAGTCTTCGTTGGGAAGATACAGTCCGGTGGCGTTCTTCTGGAAGCCACGCACCCATTTGCGTAGCTTCTCTCTAGCGTTGTCCCTTGCCTCCGCAGATAGAGGATTGTCAAACGCCTTGACCAAACGACTCTTTCAGACTGTGCAGTTCTGCGGGTCCCAATACTTCAGGTCGCCTTTCTTGGCGGCGCAGGGGGCGTGGGTCCGGCACGCCTTGTGCCCGTAGAAGTCTGGGCGCTTCACCCCGCAGAAGTTGCTCTCACACTTCATATACTCCTCCTGTAAAAGAAAGAGATCATGAGTACATGGAAGGCATAGGAATGACTTACATTACTCTAAAATTAAGATAATTAACATCTAATTTTAAAATTAATTCAATTAGAAGCCTTTTAATGCTTCAGATTAATGAGCAGGAAAGGAAGTAGATAGACACATGCTTGTGAATCCCACCCAGCCGGTTACCGTAACCTTATCTGTAGACAATTTCTTTTGTGTCCGAAGGTCACAATGAGGGAAATCCATATGGATGAGCCAAGTTAGGCTTCTTACAGAAATTGCCCGCAGAGTGTAGCAGGGTCTGAGACCACTCAGATCCCTGGAGGAGAAGGGGTATAGGATAAACCCCTTATTAAATGTAGGTTCCGGCAATCGACTGCAATAAGATACACAGAGTATGCTGGAATATTGTAATGTGCAATCAAACAGCATAGCCACAATCTTGGATGGTAAGACGATACCTATCTGGAAGTGGCCAAGCCATCTGGCTGCAGCATATTGACTGTCGGCATGTTGCCGGCAGCCAGGAAAGGGGTACATGTCCCTTAACATCTCATGAGGGTGCCGGCAGACCGACGGGACACCGGAGGCCGGTCCTGCAGGGTGGAAGGCATCAAGGCAGACACACTGAGTATCTATAAGGATAATACCATAGTGGCGACCGCCGGCACAGCGGCGGGTCGTCGGCAGGGGGCGGCGGCTCCGGCAGCCGAAGGCTGACGGCATGGTGAGCCTTGGATCAATTCATAAGATAGATATGTATATGGTTGTATACCTAGATTGCCGGCAATCAATGCCGGCAATCAATGCCGGCATGCGGGGGGCCGACTCCGAAAGTCGGCCGGCTGTTACTAGGTAAATTGAGGGGTGGGACGTCGGCGGTATGTCGACGGAAGGCGGCAGCCTCCGGCACACGGAAGGCTGACGTCTTAGAGGGGGAAGGCATCTTATGAAAGAATGTCACCTGAGGTAGTGGCGGTTATCGCCGGCAGTAGAGACGTCAAGGGACCGGCACCAGGATAGAAAGAGAGAAAGGTAAGGAGGGATGGAAGGGGTAAGATCCCATACCCCTCCGGCATCCCTCCGAAGAGAGTGCACTCATGATAGGAGTGGATAAGAGAGTGCACTCATGATAGGAGTGGATAGTCCTAACATCCGGCGGCAGGGAGCCGGCAGTAGGCCGGGTGCCTGGGGTAACCCAAGGGAGGGTTAGAGGGCACTCAAGAGGGGGAAATCCCCCGCCGGAAGGACTGCCGCCAGCAACCACCCCCATAGAACGCTATGAAGGGTATGTGTACCAGAGCGGCCAGCTCAGCAGGAGAACAACTAGCCCTACCACTGCACCCAAGGGAGGAGTTGTAGGACTAAGGACAGATGTGTGTAGGCAAGCCTACACCAAAGGGATAGGTGGAGAGGGAGAAGACAGGTCTTTCTATAGAGGAGACTCTGTATGAGAACGGCCACCAAGGTAAGGGAGAACGCTCCCTAACCTAGGGTAGGTAGCTCAGAATGAGAACGGTACAGATATACCGTCTCAAACTATAAGAAGGCAGAGTCAACCCCCAGAGCTAACCTAGAGTAGGAGGACTAACTCCTAGGCTAGGAAGGCTGAAAGACACCTCGCTAGTCACAGGGAGGAAGGAGTAACCCAACCAGGTGCAACTAAGGAAGGGCAGGGCCTTTCCTAATCTCTCAGTCACGACCCTAAGGGAGGGTCATTCCCTTAGGTGAGACAGAGAAGCGATAAATACTCTGTTTGTAGACGAGATTCCCCTATATAGAAGGGAAAGCAAGACTACTCAGAGGGATTGCCTGCAGGCAGGGGGATTAGGGAGCATATAGGGGTTCCTACATTAGGTTAGGAGGGGATGATACACAATCAACACAGTTCCCTATATGGTCCCCGAAGGCGAAAACACTTACATAATAGTAAATAGTATGTTTAATAAGGCCACAATCTTCATAACTTAACCTAGGAACACTGGTATATATCATGCATGAAAACAAGCACTAGGCTGTCCAGCCTAGGGTCTAAGCTAGCGATCTAGTATGGGGTCGAACAGCGACCGAATCTGATGAGCGCTAAAACATGATGTAAATATTTCCTAGCTATGAAGACTAAATAACTAATAATATTAATTAGTTAAATGACCAGAGGGGGCTGTTCTGGCTAACTAAATAAAGCATGCAACATGAACAGCGACGCCATAAAATGGCGCGTCCGGTATCGGCACAGCTCTGCCACAAAACACAATATTTTACAAAAAGTAGAAGTTACTTTACGGCTAGAGCTTATTTAAACAATACTGGGACCTGGTACTCAACTTTCCAGAAGAAGGCGAGGCTGAAGGTAGCGACATAACGGCGATGTAAGCAGATGAAAGAAGCACTTGGGAAAAATCCGACTAAGCAAAGGAGCTACAGGCGAAAGGATGAGGACGGACGTGACGTCATTTAGCAATGGCACCCGTTTGTATACGTCTCGAGTACCAAAAGCAGCCACGGATGAGTGTAACTGTGGAACGGCTCCCCAGTTATTCAATCACCTTTCCATATCGAAGTGTTAAATCTATATGGGGTGCAGATAGCTATGTGGCGTGTTAATACATGCGTCCCCTGTTGATATAGGATATCCTAGATGGAAACCTTTAGGGTACTCACACCAGAAGTTAGAATTCTGTAATAATCTTTAATTTAATTCTCTGGGAATATCCACTGTAGTTAAATATACCCTATAAAGCTACTGAAGGAACCTTCCATCAGGACGTCATGGCTTGAGCCCAAAAAACACTATATTTTACGAAAAATAGAAGTTACTTTACGGCTAGAGCATATTTAAACAATACTGGGACCTGGTACTCAACTTTCCAGAAGAAGGCGAGGCTGAAGGTAGCGACATAACGGCAATGTAAGCAGATGAAAAAAGCACTTGGGGAAAATCCGACTAAGCAAAGGAGCTACAGGCGAAAGGATGAGGACGGACGTGATGTCATTTAGCAATGGCGCCCGTTTGTTTACGTCTCGAGTACCAAAAGCAGCCACGGATGAGTGTAACTGTGGAACGGCTCCCCAGTTATTCAACCAACTTTCCATATCGAAGTGTTAACTCTATATGGGGTGCAGATAGCTATGTGGCGTGTTGATACATGCGTCCCCTGTTGATATAGGATATCCTAGAGGGAAGCCTTTAGGATACTCGCACCAGAAGTTAGAATTCTGTGATAACATTTAGTTTAATTCTCTGGGAATATCCACTGTAGTTAAATATACCCTAGGAAGCTACTGAAGGAACCTTCCATCAGGACGTCATGGCTTGAGCCCAAAAAACACAATATTTTACGAAAAGTAGAAGTTACTTTATGGCTAGAGCTTATTTAAACAATACTGGGACCTGGTACTCAACTTTCCAGAAGAAGGCAAGGCTGAAGGTAGTGACATAACGGCAATGTAAGCAGATGAAAAAAGCACTTGGGAAAAATCCGACTAAGCAAAGGAGCTACAGGCGAAAGGATGAGGACAGACGTGACGTCATATAGCAATGGCGCCCGTTTGTTTACGTCTCGAGTACCAAAAGCAGCCACGGATGAGTGTAACTGTGGAACGGCTCCCCAGTTATTCAACCACCTTTCCATATCGAAGTGTTAACTCTATATGGGGTGCAGATAGCTATGTGGCGTGTTAATACATGCGTCCCCTGTTGATATAGGATATCCTAGATGGAAATCTTTAGGGTACTCGCACCAGAAGTTAGAATTCTGTGATAACCTTTAGTTTAATTCTCTGGGAATATCCACTGTAGTTAAATATACCTTAGGAAGCTACTGAAGGAACCTTCCATCAGGACGTCATGGCTTGAGCCCAAAAAACACAATATTTTACGAAAAGTAGAAGTTACTTTACGGTTAGAGCTTATTTAAACAATACTGGGACCTGGTACTCAACTCTCCAGAAGAAGGCGAGGCTGAAGGTAGCGACATAACGGTGATGTAAGCAGATGAAAAAAGCACTTGGGGAAAATCCGGCTAAGCAAAGGAGCTACAGGCGAAAGGATGAGGACGGACGTGACGTCATTTAGCAATGGCGCCCGTTTGTTTACGTCTCGAGTACCAAAAGCAGCCATGGATGAGTGTAACTGTGGAACGGCTCCCCAGTTATTCAACCACCTTTCCATATCGAAGTGTTAACTCTATATGGGGTGCAGATAGCTATGTGGCGTGTTAATACATGCGTCTACTGTTGATATAGGATATCCTAGAGGGAAACCTTTAGGGTACAGTACTCGCACCAGAAGTTAGAATTCTGTGATAACCTTTAGTTTAATTCTCTGGGAATATCCACTGTAGTTAAATATACCTTAGGAAGCTACTGAAGGAACCTTCCATCAGGACGTCATGGCTTGAGCCCAAAAAACACAATATTTTACGAAAAGTAGAAGTTACTTTACGGTTAGAGCTTATTTAAACAATACTGGGACCTGGTACTCAACTCTCCAGAAGAAGGCGAGGCTGAAGGTAGCGACATAACGGTGATGTAAGCAGATGAAAAAAGCACTTGGGGAAAATCCGGCTAAGCAAAGGAGCTACAGGCGAAAGGATGAGGACGGACGTGACGTCATTTAGCAATGGCGCCCGTTTGTTTACGTCTCGAGTACCAAAAGCAGCCATGGATGAGTGTAACTGTGGAACGGCTCCCCAGTTATTCAACCACCTTTCCATATCGAAGTGTTAACTCTATATGGGGTGCAGATAGTTATGTGACGTGTTAATACATGCGTCTACTGTTGATATAGGATATCCTAGAGGGAAACCTTTAGGGTACAGTACTCGCACCAGAAGTTAGAATTCTGTGATAACCTTTAGTTTAATTCTCTGGGAATATCCACTGTAGTTAAATATACCCTAGGAAGCTACTGAAGGAACCTTCCATCAGGACGTCATGGCTTGAGCCCAAAAAAGGCTTAATTTTGCAGTCCCCGCTGGCGTTGGCACAAAGCGCAAGAGTCAACCAATCCTTCATTGGCTTATGTCCAGGCATTTTCTTCTCATCGGTGGTAATGTATGTTCGACTAAGCATCTATTTCCAAAACAAACCGGTTTCATCACAGTTGAAAACCTGCTGCTCTACGTAGCCTTCCTCCTCCACGATGCTTTCGAACTTTTTAACAGTCTTTAGCAGCCTTGGTGTCAGAACTTGAAGCTTCTCCATGCCGAACAACTGAATGAATCCCAGTCCGTTTCCTAAATTTCTCGAACCAACCTCGAGACGCCTTGAATTCCTCCGTCGTAGGGTCAGTTGAACTCTCCCCCGCGTCACCTCCAGAGCCCGCCGCCTTCAAGTCACAATAGATGGCACTGGCCTTCTCACAAATGATTATTTCAGTGATCGTATCACCAACAATCTCCTTGTCCTTTATCCATATTAACAAAAGGTGTTCCATCTCTTCCAGGGTAGGGCTATGACGTTTAGAAATAATCGTTATCCCCTTTGAAGGTTTCTCTGCTTTAATGGCTGCCTTCTGTTTTAGGATCGTTGAGATCGTAGACATATTCCGGCCATATTGTTTAGCCAGATCACTAACACGCACACCTCGCTCATGCTTTTCTATTATTTCTTGTTTTAGTTCTAATGAAAGCATTGACTACTTCTTTTTCTCACCACTACTACTTCCTGAACCGAAACTAAGCTTTTTAGGACCCATGATTACAAAACACAAAAACAAAACGTGGAAAAGGAAGATAAAAAGCACTGTTAATAACTGAGCGAATAGAGAACAACTACACGATGCACACGAGATGAGAGGACTGATCAAGGCGACGCTTGATTGGCGTCCCTCCAATGTGCTGCCGTATAGTGGCGTCAACAAGAAACTACGATCGACGCTTTCGAAAAAATTCCACGTGTACGCGTATGATTTACGTCGTATGTTGGAGCAAGACTTCGGGTGTCGAGACAGAAATTTTGTCGAATTTTACTTAATATGTTGGAAAATTCGTATGTTGGGACAATCGTATGTAGAGGGTCCACTGTACACCGTAAAGATTAAATAGTCATCTTTCCAGAGGCAGAAGATGCTGGAGAATGCATAGTATAGCCTCAAAAAATGCAATCTAGAACACTAGATAAGCAGGGAGAAACACCGTGCGAAATCGCTACCAAAATAGGAATGAGCGCCATCATGGAGCCCTGTAATAGTAGGGGATGAAGGGTAACCTTGAAAATGGCTCCCCTTCAATTTCGCCACTCTTCCCCCTCAAAGCGAAAACACTATTCAGGGGGAAGATTGCCTAATATTATGCGATATCCTTAAGAGAAATTTTAAGGATACTCACACCAGGAGTTAGAATTCTGGAGACCTATGGTCAATTTTCTGGGAGTATCACTGTAGCCAAATATCCCTTAGAAAGCTGTCTATAGGAAGGTTCCATCAGGATGACGTGGCTTGAGCCCAAAAAGTTTATTCATATACTCTACTCACTTGATGTTCATATACATTCCTTTCCACCTTCCACAGAAAAAGGATGTCAAGAGACTGAGATCAGGTTTGTGATTTCGAGCACTGAAAAACAGGAGGTAAATAGTCATTTCATCAACTAGTTAGGTGCCTTCAGCTGCCAGAAGGTGTGATTTTTCAGGGGGTGAAAACTAATTTTTTTTTATTTTTGGGTAGACGTTGACACAACTTTGAGTGTAAAGCAATATAGGTTAATTAGAAATAGAAAATTTTACTATCAAAACTTTTCCTCCTTTTTATATACAAATAATTTTCTTCACTTTTTCAAGTTTTGTATTTTGCTAAGGAATAATATTTTATAATTACCCCTGATATTTCTAGAATTTTGTTTTCTCTGTTTTGCATACCAAGACACGAGTAGACTACGGTAAAGTTACTGTTGATATATATACCTTGTCTTCGGGACACAACGTTGGTAGAAATATAGACAAACAACATATGTCGCGTACGCTGATTATTCCTTAAATATATTGTCCGCTGTTAGTGCCAAAATGATTATATATCATTGGATGTCCATAATTTTAATTTGTTATTTTTATTATGACTGGTGATTCTGTAGAAATTTTATTGGAATCATACAAAAATTAATTTTTATGAATAAAAATAAAAAATTCAATTCTTTCTTATTTCGATTTTTCTGCAGAAATTAATGTATTGAATTAAATATTAAATGCTATGATTAATTTTAATTGGAGTGTGGAAGCATTACTCAGGAATTTTCTTTATTTCAATTTTTTATTTTATTGATATTTATATTTTTTTCTTTTTTAAATTTTAAAATTATACATTTCAAATAACCTTGACTTTCAAAATTGGATCACTCCCACTTCTTAACATAACAATTAATCCCTAAAAGTTTCACTAATCTATGAGTAAAATTGTGGCCAGGAAGTTGTTAACAAACAAACGGACAAACAAGGGAGGAAAACAGTGCATATATATAGTAATCGTATCGTCTATGAGTGTATATGTGAATGATTCATTACAACAGACTTAAAATGCATTTTATTGATTGCTAGTGCATCAGCACACCAATTCATATGTACTGGGTATTATATGATTATTGTAACTCATGTAGGCGTTTATACAATTTGAAACGCACACACACACATAGTAAAATTTGATAAAATTTTCGCCTCGACATCCGAAGTCATGATCCAACATCTGATGTAGATCTTGTTTACGCCGGTAGATGGCAGCACGTCGGAGGGACGCCATTGAGAGTCGAGTCGGTCAGTTCTCTGTTCTCGTGCGCATCATGTAGTTGTCCTCTGTTTGGTCTGTTATTAACAGTGCTTATTATCTTCCTTTACTCACGTTTCATTTTTTATTTCACGTATAATCATGGGTCCTAAGAAGCTTAGTTTCGGTACAGGTATTAGTAGTAGTAAGAAAGGAAGAAGGCAATGCTTTCATTAGAATTGAAGCAAGAAATTATAGAAAAACATGAGCGCGGTGTGCGTGAGTGATATACGATCTCGACAATCATCAAGCAGAAGGAAGCCATTAAAGCAGTCAAACCATCGAAGGGGATCAAACTGAAGCAAAGAAAACTAGGATTGAATTGGAGTGACGGTGATGAAAATTAAAAATCAAAGAGAAAAATTTTTTTTAAAAAATATAAAATAAAAAAAATAAATAAATAAGCTAAGTTAGGTTAAAGTTCATGTAGAGTAAGTTAGAGTAAGTTACTGTACGTTATCGCAGTCACCATCTCTACCTCCTCGCCGACCGTCCGTCTCCTCCTGCGGAGCAAATCCTACACCTGCGTTGGCCTGTCTCTAAGGTAAACTGACAATAAAAACCCCTTTTTATTTATTTCTTTATAATTATTCTTTTTTACATCTCTCTTATAATGCAATTGTATTATTGTTATGTGTAATTATGTGTAGTAATTTATTGAGGAGTTATCATAGGTTTTTTGTCTGTAGAACGAATTATAAAAATTACAGTATATTCTTATGGGAATAGTAGCTCCAACATACGATTTTTTAACATACGAAGCAGGTCCCAGAACGAATTAAGATTGTATGTAGAGGTTCCACTGTGTATATATATATATATATATATATATATATATATATATATATATATATATATATATATATATATATATATATATGATTCCCATCCTTTTGAGCGAAGTTTATTACAGCGAAATCATTTTGAGCGAAGTCATTTTGAACTAAACTGTTAGAGCGATTGACAATTTCAACGAAGGTTGATTTTAAGTGAT
>NC_090735.1:97456045-97478545 GCF_036898095.1 Palaemon carinicauda | reverse complement strand
TTTTGGGGTGAGCCAGGCAAGAGTGCAAAGTGCAAAGTGCGACCAGGTCAACAGCTATCACGGGCATAGGACTAATCTCAAAGGAGTGCAGGTACTACAAATGGCCATAGTTATTCCCCCAATTCTTAGCTTAGACTAATTTTAACTTTATAGGGAACCTGGCTTTTACACTATTCGGACTGTGTGCGGTGGGATTGTGTGTAAATATTTTTCCGTTATCATTTCTGGTTTGAGACTAGCATAGTCTCTGGGTTATGTGGGCCACGTGCCAGACCCCATTTTGATTTTTTATTGTTGCAGACCACGTGTCTAACCCATCATTTTCATTATTTGAATTGCATTTCTTTTGATACCGTCTTTTGTGTTGTTAAGATGTCCGTTTTCTTTTAATGTAAATTTGTGAATAAATCAATATTAAGTTAATTAAACCTCTTCAGTATTTTTTGCTCCCTCATTTATTTAATCTTTAAACTGGGAATATTTAAAGAGTAAAACCTAAGTAAGTCTATAGGTGGTAACAGCGAGGAACTTTGCATTAATATAATTGCTTCGAAGGTAAAGATCCTTATCTTTAAACTTTTAAACTACTTTACATCACTGCTCCCATTTTGGATTTTGTCTGATTACATTAATGTAAAATACCTGTCCAGCATCTCATTGGGGTAGCTGGGACGGAGCCGGAACAGAGCCTGAGAATGAGATGACTATAGACCTGACAAAGCTAGAGTAGGCCATAAATTATTGCTAATCCTACGTGTGGAGTTCTCCGGCCTCTGGACAGTAAAATTTCCCCCTTTTGTATTTAAGAGTGAGGGTTAGTGAATTGTGACAGTAAATATTAGCAGGGTGTTTGTGCCCCGAGAGTAAGTGCTCCTATCCTCCCCTGTTGAACTTCATGTAACTGTTATAAGGAGACTTTCCCGGACTAAGTTCCCACTCAGAACACATATAAAAAATTCCCCACACGAGTGGTCCTCCGAACCGGATCTTTTACCTTTGACTTGTGAAGCATTAACGTAACTAATCAGCTTGATTAAGCATATAGTAACTCGCTATATCACTTAACCACACGCACACTGCCAGTTTGTCGAATGTGTAATGCCCAGACTTTAATTGGGAAGAGAAATTTGTAATCATCATGAACTTTTTGTATCGACCACGTGTTTAAGGAAAGAGCTACGTAGCCAGGTTAATTTGTTGCTTGAATGTTCTCTACAGAAAGACTAGAATTTGTCGTAGGAACTTCACTTTGTCTCGGATCCGTTCACCCACGTGTGGCGGAATCCACTTATACCAGAAAGTTCTAAGCTACTTGAACTAAGGTTTTTGTTGTTCAGACGCCCGTGTTTACTGCTCAGCTAGAGCGCCGGTGTACTCGTTCTTTCAACTAATTTTGCTAAATAAGCATCTAATTTGTAACATTTTGTACCTTGGTCTACCTTCCTTTGTGTCGTTTACCTTCCCTAACCAACCTTAACCTTTCTAACTAACGTTCCCGTATACCTAGCACGTGTCCTTGTCCTAAAGAGCGAACTGGCGCAACATAATTTTAAGTCTTCTTACGAGTAACGTAGAAACTCAATAACACCAAGTCCGTTTCATTCCACGTGTTTGTTCCAAGATGGCGGATCTTGTTTGCAGCCCAAACTAAGGGTGCGTAATTGTTTTCTACCGTAAGTAAATTACTGCGTGTAGTACATTTAATTTCCTTTAGCGAGGAGATATTGTTTTTGTCCTTTAGCGAGGATATTTTTGTTTTACCTCCGCGTGAGGGAAATCTCATTTATGTTTAGCCTCCACGAGAGTGCACTTTGAAAGCTAAGTCGTTGCCTCGTGCGCCTATCTACATTTTGAACAGTTCAGTGGTCGCCTTAGTGCGCCCGTAAGTGTGAAATCGTCACAACAGTGTCAGCCTCGACCTGTTATTTTAACTTTTAACTTAATACTTTGCATTTATAAGCCCTAGCGCTTTCTCATATGTTTTGCTTCTCATAAGTAACTTAATTCAATCATTTATCGCCACGTGCGTATATAACTCATTTAGTAAAATTTTTGTCACGTGACCAAGCATCGTCTGCCTTGTTGGGCTCGGTCAGTTTGAAATTTCTAAAGTAAATTCACGATTTAAAACTTGTTTGTCAATTAACCATTTTCCTCCCATCATGAGTAAATTTAAATCTTCATTGTCACGCTATTAAATATGTAAAGTTTCTTTTTACATTCCTTTGGAAATTCAGTTACCCCTTGTTTGCTTTTACGAATCCGTTCCTCAAAACGGGGTCAATCCAAGATGGCGGACTTCACTTTTAACGTAAACATCCCTCCACCGCCTAAAGCGGAATCGCTCAGCCCCGAGGAGATTAACGCTAGGCTTAAGGAGCAGGAGTTGACATTCACCTTTGTTTGTGAGGACGCAGACCTGGCACTTCATGCTCTCGCTTCTGTAGATTTTCCCAGCATGGGTCCAGAAGCCGTAAGTCATTTTAAAACCTTTATTGGTAAAGTAAAAGACGAGCTTTGCAATTACAAGAATTTTTGGAGACGTCATTACGACCATCCTATTGTTAAATTAAATTATCCCGTGCTTGCTGCCTGTTCGAGTAAAATTGAAATTGCATTCAACAGCCTCATGGCTCATCCAAATTTACCCAATCAATCTAATTCTTCTTCGAGTGCAACACCTTCAGTGACACGTCCCTTAATTGTAACTTCTAACGTCTCGCCAGTAAAGCACCATGTAATTAATTTTGCATCAACTCCCCAACCTGTTCAATCGTCACATTCCAGTACTATGTTGCCAGCACGGCATACGATTAGTGAGTTTGTGTCAGTCCCACGTGCTCCGTCCTCATCTCCTAACCTTAAGCCACCAGTGTTTGATCGCCCTCAAGCCCCTTTATCTTTGCCGCCGGTGACAGCACGTCCCGGAGGAAATACCATTCACAGTCTTAACGTGGACCCCCCAAGTGATAGCACAAATACCACCCAACCTAACCGTGTGCGTGATGGCCAGCAGAGGCTTGTACCGGTAGAGTCATTCATTAAATCTGTACCATCCCCCGGACCAGTGCTCACATTGCCTGACTGTCCAGTTCTTAAGCCCGTAACATCCTCTCCAACCCGTGTTGACGCTAAAACATCCTCGTCAGGATTTGAAACTCGCCCTCAGAAAGAGACGCGCGATCGCAAGGTTAAGACCCCAGCAGTCATAAGGAATCCCTTTGCACTGACGACGGATTTAGCGAAGGTCACACATGTAGACCTAGCATCGGAGCTTAGAGCCTGTTTACAAATAACTTTGCTTAAGGATAACGGTACCATGAACGTCATTTATTTTCATTCACTTTTGTATGGCACTACTGTAAGCCTTTATTATTTATGCCAAGTCATTCAGCAGCATTTTTTCGGTCAATCCCATGCTTTAACTTTAACCCTGGAACGGTACAGTGGGTCGTCCGCGACCCCAAGCGTCAAAAAAAAAAAAAGAGGTTTTTCTCACGTGACTCACCCCCGTGACTGAATTTGTGGGTGATCGACCTGCAGTAGGTGTCTCGCCTACACGCTCTATTAGTGTCCAGATGTGCATTGCTGTAGCTGTACTCCTTCCCCGATTTCTGAGACGCGTCGGGGTCGAGCGCGACCGAGTTTACCCTTCTAAGGTAATTTGCATAATTATCAAGGTTATTACGTATTATGAAATTTTCGTAGAATGGTGCAACTTGTATAGGTTATCAGTTGTGGAAAGTCTTGGTGGATTGTTTGGCTACCATGTGCATGATTTTTTTTTAGTTAAAATGTCATTCATCACCACGAGGACCATTTTACCGCGAGTGCCCCTTTTTCATTTTTTTTTTCATTTTTTTGCCAAGTCATTTTTCCGTAAGATATTGCCAAATAGTGTCGTAAAACTTTTGCTTTTTTAGTGTTGGAAAGTGTGTCTAGATGATCTGGCTACCCATGTGTGACTTTGTTTTTGTCAGATACGACGTAGTTATTGGTATATTGGGTATTTAACTGCGGTTGCCAATTTCTGTTTTTTTTTTTTCAATATTTGTAAAAATTTACTACGTAGTAAGGAATTGCCGTATATTATTGATTTTTTTTTCATGTTTATGTGTTAGAAAGTGTGCCTTGATGGTTGGGCTAACACGTGCATGTCTTTTTTTTTTTATCTGAGATGCCGTATATTAGAATGTTGGGCATTTTACTGCGAGTGCCCCTTTTTAATTTTTTTTTCATTTTTTTTGCCAAGTCATTTTTCCGTAAGATATTGCCAAATAGTGTCGTAAAACTTTTGCTTTTTTAGTGTTGGAAAGTGTGTCTAGATGATCTGGCTACCCATGCATGACTTTGTTTTTGTCAGATACGACGTAGTTATTGGTATATTGGGTATTTAACTGCGGTTGCCAATTTCTGTTTTTTTTTTCAATATTTGTGAAAATTTACTACGTAGTAAGGAATTGCCGTATATTATTGATTTTTTTTTCATGTTTGTGTGTTAGAAAGTGTGCCTTGATGGTTGGGCTAACACGTGCATGTCTTTTTTTTTTTTTTATCTGAGATGCCGTATATTAGAATGTTGGGCATTTTTCCGCGAGTGACCCTTTTTATTTGTTTTGCATTTTTTTTGCTTAGTCATGTTACCGTAAGGAATTGGCAAGTAGTGTCGCAAAACTTATATTTTTATAGTGTTGGAAAGTGTTTCTAGATGATCTGGCTACCCATGCCTATTTTATTTAGCCAGATATAGCGTATATATAGGTATGTGTTCGATTTTCCTGTGATTGCCATTTTTTTCGTTTTTTCCCATTTCTTTCAAAATTACTACGTACTAAGGAACTATCACAGAGTAATTATTCATTTAGATGTTTATTTGTCGGAAAATGTGCCTTGATGGTTTGCCTAGCACGTGGCTGAATTTTTTTTTTTCTGAAATGCCGTATATTAGAATGGCCATTTTTCCGCGAGTGCCCCTTTTTATTTGTTTTGCATTTTTTTGCTTAGTCATGTTACCGTAAGGAATTGGCAAGTAGTGTCGCAAAACTTATAATTTTATAGTGTTGGAAAGTGTTTCTAGATGATCTGGCTACCCATGCCTATCTTTTTTTTTTTTAGCCAGATATAGCGTATATATAGGTATGTGTTCGATTTTCCTGTGATTGCCATTTTTTTCGTTTTTTCCCATTTCTTTCAAAATTACTACGTACTAAGGAACTAACACAGAGTAATGATTCATTTAGATGTTTATTTGTCGGAAAATGTGCCTTGATGGTTTGCCTAGCACGTGGCTGAATTTTTTTTTTTTTTTTCTGAAATGCCGTATATTAGAATGTTAGCCATTTTTCCGCGAGTGCCCCTTTTTATTTGTTTTGCATTTTTTTTGCTTAGTCATGTTACCGTAAGGAATTGGCAAGTAGTGTCGCAAAACTTATATTTTTATAGTGTATGAAAGTGTTTCTAGATGATCTGGCTACCCATGCCTATCTTTTTTTTAGCCAGATATGGCGTATATATAGGTATGTGTTCGATTTTCTTGCGATTGCCACTTTTTCATTTTTTCCCATTTCTTTCAAAATTACTACGTACTAAGGAACTATCACAGAGTAATGATTCCTCTAGATGTTTATTTGTCGGAAAATTTTGTTTACTTTTTTTTTGATTGAATATCAACAAATTTTTTTAGCTAAAATATATTGTTTTACATTTTTTTTTCGATTTTATTTCCCTTCAAAAAAAATTTTTTTGGGTCAGAATTTTAATTTTATAGTCGTAAAATAATCGACAATTATCTAGTAATTCACCATACAATTTTTATGCATATCCAAGAATAATTAGATTAGTAAATAACACCTTGAAATTGACATACCCTTCCTACATTTCAAGTGGCAGATTAGGGAGTCTGAGTCAGTGTGGTTGGCGGCCATTTTGTGGACATATCCGAAGCGTAAGTTGCCCTATCTATATATATTCTTGTTCCCTATAGAATTTGTGATATTTTGGTATATTTTTACCTGCATAAATATCATATTATATATTAAATATATGTATTTTTTTACGAAATTTCTAAGTACTCAAAAAATTACCTTTAGATATGGCCCCTGATATAAATGTAATTTACAAAATAATGAAGATTTTTTTACATATTTCTATTTTAGGATAACATATGTTTATTCCCTAAAAAAATTAGCCACTTCCTATTTCATTTGGGTACTCAAAAAAATTCATGAAATTTGGACAAATTGTTTTGGCCAAAAAAAGTTACCCTTTTTTCTCATTTCAGATCTTCACCTCCATGGGTCTGACTTCATCCAAAATACATCAATATGTGTCCTAAACATTCAAGAATCAATTCCTAAAAGGATTTGTGTATATATGTATAAACTTTTTTTTATGAATTTTTATGTAAGGTCTTTTTTTTCTACTTAATTTTTTAAAATATTTATAATAAATAGTTTTTCTGCAGATGAGTAGTATTTATCTTTACATTTGTTTTAAGCATTCATTGAAGTTTTTTTTGGGGAAAAGAAAAAAGGTTACTGTAAAAACTGATTTTTCAAGAATTTTTTTTGGCGTCGGGGTCGCGCGCGTCCGAGTATACCCTTAAAGGGGTGTCCGAGGAGCGTACCTATCCAGGGTTAAAACGTAAATTTAATTTTTGCCTTGACAATTTGTCATTTTATTACAATCCCCCTGATATCATTCAGCTCGTGCTGAATATAAGTTTTGTTTCTGTTCCCCTTGCAAACGTTTTCATTAAAGACGACATCCAAGACCCAAGCTGTCAGAAATACGATGTCCCCATAAACCTAGTTTGTCTCGGTTTGTCTTTCAAGCTAGTGTCAAATAACTTTTCACTATTTGACGCCGAGAAAGATGCCACTTTTCTCCTTTTGTCAGGCGACAAATTCAAAGATTTCATCACGCCAGTCATTTTATATGTAAAGACATTTCATGTAAAACGTTAGGTGTCAGACCGGGATTGGGATTCACCCCCATAATTTTTAATTTGTCATTTGGCCGGACTTGTTGCTGAACTCGACCGTTATTGGCTTAAGTTTTGTTTGCTCTATCCGTACCCCTAGGGTGGGAAGAACTGAGTACTTCTAATCGTTCTATTATTATCGCATCGTACGTTTAAAGTTAAAACTGATCATATGCTTAACTTAACGCTTCCGTGAAGCATTGCCTGCGTGGTTCAATATTCCCCATATTCACGTGAAAGCATAACTTTTGACTCGATTGATTTTAATTAACGCCAACAGCGTTTTGTTAACTTTAAACGGACGTTGATGTGAAGAACAACTTCACTCATCATTCAGCCAGTAACCTTATTTCGCTCATACTAACAAGTAGTTGAATCACATTTGCCAGAACTAACCCCTCTTCCTTTTTTCTCTCCTTTATCCCCAGGGTGTGAAGAATTTTCTTCACTCTTCTTTTTTCAATAGTATTTTTAGCTCTCTTTTACTAATACTATAGCTACCCCTTAAACGTTCTCATCTACATTCAATTTTCTTTAACGAAACCTAGGGAGGACTAATCTAAACTTAAATTTGTTGACAGTGGCGCATGCCATGCTCGTGACGTCACAGCGTAGATACGCACAACAGAGGGCCTTAGTGTAACCACGGCGTATGTTGGTTCTTTCCTTAAACTACGTGGGTCGAGATTAAATTCATAAACTGAATTTTAAATGTAAATTTCAATACTGCTGAATTAATGCATCTTAAATTTCTCAATACCAATTAAGGTTTGTTAATTTTAAGATATATGCCCATCGCACCAGTCCATTGCTGATTAATCATTTAAACTATTAATTTTTAGCAAGCCAGAATAGGTAGGATTATTGTATATATAAACTCCCTTAGAGCAGCATGATTTCTCTAAAGTATTTAGTACAAAATCCTGCCTCCTCTGCACTCCTTGCAACAATATATTGCCCTGTCCTGAAGTCCCGATATGGCACCCCCAATGGATTACCGTGAGCATCAAGCTCCTCACCTGTCTGGAAAGGTGAAGCCAGGTGATCTCTTCGACCTTAGCGTCGAGGACATTCAATTAGAAGCTGCCCTGGCCTACTGACCTGCCTGGTCAATAAATCCGTGCACCTCTGGCTCACCCCCATCCCCCTCTTCCAAAACGTGACTCACCAAGGAGTCCTGTGGCTGCCGGCTGGAGACTGTGAAGGAGTGGAACCTGGGAACCTTAATTACCACACACGAGGATTTTTGGGGTGAGCCAGGCAAGAGTGCAAAGTGCAAAGTGCGACCAGGTCAACAGCTATCACGGGCATAGGACTAATCTCAAAGGAGTGCAGGTACTACAAATGGCCATAGTTATTCCCCCAATTCTTAGCTTAGACTAATTTTAACTTTATAGGGAACCTGGCTTTTACACTATTCGGACTGTGTGCGGTGGGATTGTGTGTAAATATTTTTCCGTTATCATTTCTGGTTTGAGACTAGCATAGTCTCTGGGTTATGTGGGCCACGTGCCAGACCCCATTTTGATTTTTTATTGTTGCAGACCACGTGTCTAACCCATCATTTTCATTATTTGAATTGCATTTCTTTTGATACCATTTTTTGTGTTGTTAAGATGTCCGTTTTCTTTTAATGTAAATTTGTGAATAAATCAATATCAGGTTAATTAAACCTCTTTAGTATTTTTTGCTCCCTCGTTTATTTAATGTTTAAACTGGGAATATTTAAAGAGTAAAACCTAAGTAAGTCTATAGGTGGTAACAGCGAGGAACTTTGCATTAATATAATTGCTTCGAAGGTAAAGATCCTTATCTTTAAACTTTTAAACTACTTTACATCACTGCTCCCATTTTGGATTTTGTCTGATTACATTAACGTAAAATACCTGTCCAGCATCTCATTGGGGTAGCTGGGACGGAGCCGGAACAGAGCCTGAGAATGAGATGACTATAGACCTGACAAAGCTAGAGTAGGCCATAAATTATTGCTAATCCTACGTGTGGAGTTCTCCGGCCTCTGGACAGTAAAATTTCCCCCTTTTGTATTTAAGAGTGATGGTTAGTGAATTGTGACAGTAAAGTATTAGCAGGGTGTTTGTGCCCCGAGAGTAAGTGCTCCTATCCTCCCCTGTTGAACTTTATGTAACTGTTATAAGGAGACTTTCCCGGACTAAGTTCCCACTCAGAACACATATAAAAAATTCTCCACACACACACACACACACACACACACACATATATATATATATATATATATATATATATATATATATATATATATATATATATATATATATATATATATATATATATATATATATATATATATATATATATATATATATATATATATATATATATATATATATATATATATATATATATATATATATATATATATATATAATGTATATATACGTGTATATATATATATATATATATATATATATATATATATATATATATATATATATATATATATATATATATATATATATATATATATATATATATATATTCTGTGTGTATGTGCAGTATGTATATTTATAGTCAGATGGTCATACTAGTATTAAGTTATTCATCAGAAACTTGGAGCCTTACAAAAGCCACAGTACATTAGCTGGTTACAACTCAAAGAGCTATGGAAAGAATAATAATAGGAATAACACTAAGAGACAGAAAAAGAGCAACATGGATACGAGATCAAACTAAAGTAGGGGATATTCCAACAAGTAAGAATAGGGAAATGGACAAGGTCATGACATATAATGAAAAAGACAGATATGTGTACATTGAGAATAAAAGAATGGGTCCTTAGAAACTGCAAAAGAAACAGAGCAAGGAAGAGAAGATGATGGATTGCCAAGCTAAGATCATTAGCAAGTATAGACTACCATAGAAAGACCATAAACAGGCACGAGTGGAAGGATATGTCTGACGCCTTTGTTATATAGTGGACTTATTACGGGTGATGATGATGATGGTGTATACATATTCCTTTCTTAGTGGGGATAACTTGACGTGGTGAAAGGGTTTGTGTATCACCATGATCAGCAAAGCTGTACTAGTCAGAACCACCATACTAGGTTGGTTAGCTGTGGTTTAAAGATTTTAAAGGCCGCTCATGAATGGCAGAGGCATCAGACATTGCCCTATCAAGCAGGACAATGCCCTAGAGACTGTCCATATATACATATGATCTGCGCCCAAGCCCCCTCTCCATCCAAGCTAGGACCAAGGAGGGCCAGGCAATGGCTGCTGATGACTCAGCAGATACACCTATAGGCTCTCCCAAACCAACCCTCCTTAGCTCACAAGCATGGTGAGGTTGCAGCGACCAAAGAAACTATCAAGTTTGAGCAGAACTCTAACCCCAGTCTGGTGGTACATTACCACATCGGCCACCACAACCCTCCTCTGTCCGATCAGAATAAAGTCTCCTAAGTGCGGATCCAGCAAGTTCAAAAAGGGGGTCGGACAACATAACCAAAGCAGCTGGAGGGCTTAGTAAAGCCCCGGAAGCTGACACAAATTTAAGCTATGTTAGAGCTGTTTTTCAAGTATTTGAAACCATTTTATCCTTATAATTGAACTTATAGGGTGAATATGCATTATGCAATAACATCCCGAAAAAATATATAAAACATTTCTTTCAGTGATCTTTAAAATTACTTTTAGTACTTGACTATGAGTTATATCTGTAATCAAGGGAGCGCCGTCATCCTTCCATTTAACTATCAACTTAAAGCAATTCTCGACTTGTCGAATTGTAGTTAGTCTCTTCACTTCTTCTAACTGGATTCATATCAGAAACAATCTCTTAATTCCAACTCATATATAATGAATTTTTACTGCTTGGGAGTGTATACTGTATGTGTGTATGCGAGTTTTATCAAAGTCTGGAGGTTTTTGTAAATTCCAAGCTTTATATCATGAAACCTTTTTAATTTCTTTTTGGGCTCAAGCCATGACGTCCTAATGGAAGGTTCCTTTAGTAGCTTCCGAAGGGTATATATGACTACAGTGATATTCCCAGAGAATCAAACCAAAGGTTTCACAGAATTCTAACTTCTGCCACGAGTACCTTTAAGATTACTCTCAAGGGTATCTTATATCATCAGGGGATGTATTCCTGACACGCCACATGGCAATCTGCACCCCGAATAGCCTTTACGCCTCGAGGGGGAATACATGGCAGAATAAAAGGGTAACCGCAACAAAGATTAGCCTGGTTCCCCTACTACAATCGTATCACAACCGCGCCAACTCCCTCTGGTGGTCATTCCTTTATCTGTAGCGACTCGCTACGGTGGTGTTCCCTGTTGATCTGATATTTTCGATCGATTTCTGGGAATCTTTATGCTTCTACGACTTCTTTCTCCATCCAGAAAGTTGAGTATTGATTCTTTACAATATGTAATTTAGTTCCAGCCTCACAATGAATTTGTGTATTTATTGTGTGCGGATCTTCGCCGATCGCCGGTGTTGCCATGGCGCTGTCGTTCTTTGTACATGTGCTATTTAGTTAGCAGAACGACATTCCGGTGTAAATAGCTTAATCATTATTATGAAAGCTATTTAGGCATTATATACTGTAAAGATATCTATAAGCATATTTTTCCGTTTTCCGTGGCGATCGTATATGTCAGAGTTTTGGTGATTTAGGTAACCAGAATCTCGTCTTGTCTGGGTAGCATAACCTAGACAACATACACTTTTGTCATTTCCCCGGTTACCCTTGTGTATTGGTTATCATTCCTGGAGATCGATATCTCCTGGAATCATATTAACCGTTATTAATCTCACTAGAGATTTATGGGTAATCTCTCTTCCCTCTAAGAGTAGCCTTTGGCTACAACTCTCTGCGTCGGCCTTGAATTTCGAATTCAGGCATGCCTAGCCTAGAGTTTTCTGTCTCATCCCTTAACGACCGACGGCAGGTTTTGGGATTCGATCAGAACCTCAGAGTATTTAGTCTTTGTCGGCAGTCAGTCGGCGGGGTGATTGCATTCCTCTGCCGGCGGAACTGCTGGCATAAGAGGCTAGCCCTCCCTAGACTATACCTGAAGTGGTCAAATGTTGCCGCCACCTTCTCCCTGTGGTCTAGTAGACTAGTCCTATGCTCGCCGACCCTAGGCTATAGAGTCGTATACTCTTGTTTCTCCCTTGTTGAGAGGAACGGCATGAGCTGCCGTCCCCTTAACTATATTAGCACATCCTAAGCTGGAGAATAAATGATTCTCCTGCCACTTGTGGTCGTGCCAGTACTGAAACAGAGTTTCTTCAAGGTGTGTAGATCCGGCAACATTGCCGGTCCCTCCTATACCTCACATAGGACCCTTTCCCCTCCCCTCTCTGTTCTTTTACGATGGCCGAGCCATTGTCTTTCCTGTGCTGGAGTCCTGCAACCTTACCATTGCCGGTGGGTTGCCGGAGCCGCCCAGACCCCCCTCCTCAGCTGTCAGCTGTCGGCGACTGCCGGCTTCCAGCAGCTTTGGCGGCTGTGGATGGGAGGTCCCTTTTGTCACCAAGGTTCTCCAGTTCTCCCTTGAACTGCTAGCCACAGTTTCTGTTGTCGGCGTATTGTTCTGGCCGGCAGTAGACCGGCACAGATAGATACTGACTCAGTAGGTAGCATGCCGACTGTACTCGTGCTGCCGGAGGCTAGCCTACAGAAGTAAGCCGGCAATAGTACTGTGGCTAAATGGAAGTGAACCTTCTTTTCGGAGAAAGGCAGTAAAATTAGACTTTTACATCTTTTATTACTGTATACATATACAGTAATAGATAGCCTTCACTCCATGCTTCCCCCCTCTCTCTCTCTCTCTCTCTCTTTTCTAGCTTGCTAGATGCTCTGGCAATAGCTAGCTAATCCGGCAATATGCCGGCTGAACTACAGTATATGTCTATACAGGTAATCAGTATAATTGCAGTATAGTATATACAGCAGATGAATAACTATCGTATATATTATACTAGTAGTTATTTCCAATATATCTTGGGTATCCCTGCCCAAATATTTGCTGAACCCAATTCTATATTGATGGAATAATATTTCATCAATATTCTGATTTGAAATCAGTTTCCATTTACCCTGCAATATTGAATTTCGTAAAGGGCTGGTGGTGTGACACCTCTAACCCCTAAAGGGGAGAGCCCTTATCCCTGAGTTTCCCTGATCAGGAAACTCCCTGATTTAATATTGTAAGGGAGGTCACAGCAAATAGATTGGTTGGGATGCATAAATATATGTCTTTTATTTTCTGCCAGCTGAACTACGGTATAGGTCTATACAGGTAGTCAGTATATTTGCGATATAGTAAATACGGCAGATGGATAACTAACGTATAGATTATGCTAGTAGTTATTTCCAATATATAGGGTGTCCCTGTCTAGATATTTGCTGAACCCAATTCTATATTGATGGAATAATATTTCATCAATATTGTGATTTGAAATCAGTTTCTATTTACCCTGCAATATTAAATTTCGTAAAGGGCCGGTGGTGTGACGCCTCTAACCCCTAAAGGGGAGAGCCCTTATCCTTGAGTTTCCCTGTTCAGGAAACTTCCTGATTTAATATTATAAGGGAGGTTACAGCAAATGGGTGGGTTGCGATACACAAATATATGTCTTTTAATTTCTAATCAACATATCTTGGATGTGAGCTTCTGCTGTTACCGCTCCTATTTCGAAAGAATGACATTCCTTCGATACTCTGATTGTGTATCAATCCTCCTTACATCACAGCGTTGTGCATAGAAGGGGACAGTGCATGTACACTTCCTTACACCTAGGTGTTTGAACCCCTTTTCTTCAGGGAATTCCCTGGTTGGAGGAATTTCCTTATCTTAAGACTGAGAAGTAACAGCATTGGCTCATAGGGGATGTGTCTCCCACTATCTCTTTTAGCTTTCTGTCCTAAGCTATTTTGTCAAAAGACGATTTTGCAAATTGTTTATCAATGCGATAATCAATTGAATACTCATTTCTGTTCTCCCTTCCTTACAGGAGGGACACCAGATGATGCATTGCAGTCTTCTGCAGTTATAAAGACGAGTATTTTCATGGACATAATATATGCAGGTTTACCCCCCCCCAGCAATATTATTTCCAAAATCTCCAACCTACAAGACGGCAGTCTAGAGCTGTTGAACTGTGGTTGGTTTCGTTTCGAAAGTTATCTCATAAATGCGGCTCAGTTGCGAACTAGTAAAATTGCGAAAACTCTACGGGAATTTGACTGAAAATTTCACTTTCTCATTACTAAAACTGCCGATTTAGTGTTCCTTTTAAAGGTTTTTAAGGTCTAAACCACCCCCCCAACCTTGCCTCTCAAGATGAAGTTGCAGACACTAACTGCATTGGTGAGTCTGCGAACCCCCGACTGACAAACACCGGGCAGAGACTCCACAATCAAGCCACACCTTGTAGTGAAATCAACAACAGCAGTCATTGTTTCACTGTCACATCTGACTCTGCCGCCAAGAGCCGGCAGTGTGTGCCCTTGGTCACCGCCCAGTCAATAGCTGAGTTGGTATACCTTCAATCGACAGTCCGCCGATTACCGGCGGTCTGCCGACAGTCCGAGGAGTCGCCTCTGGTTCAGAGATCCGCTGACTATGCGTATAGTTTTCACCACTACCTAGTCACATTGAATACTGGCTAGGATGGTGTGACGTCTGTCAGCGACCCGCTGACAGCCGACAAGTCACTGATATGTCGAAGACCTGCTAGCCATATCGGTACTGAAGTACTGTGCCAGTTAACTTACCCCCAAGCACTAGCCTTGATGGTAACATGCCAGTTATATAGGGGTATACAATACCCTGTACACCTGCAGTTTAGGACCATATCGCAGACAGAAATCTTTGGTACATAACCATACAATAGAATGGTTTTCCAGTACGTTGTGCTTCTAAGCACAACCCCTTGCTGAGACCTACCTGATTTGGGGGATCCACTTCCCTCCCCCTTTTTTTACTTACGCTGATTCTTCATCTGCCTCTTGATTCTCATTATTAATTCCCCGGATGTAGGGCACTACTCTCTCCTTATGGACTAGAATCTTCAATCGGCCCCTTCTTGAAAGGTGATGCCCTAGAATCAATAATTAGGAAGATCGCAGCAGTTGGCTGGAAGGATTTACACGTCTGTGTCTCTCCTCTTTTCCAGCGTACTTATCCTAAGCTTTATACAATAGAAAGGAATCTTCTATTACAGTGAAACACTGAAAAGCTGATATAGGCAAACAGTCAGGTATGGCCTGAAAGGAGAACGGAAGGGTTTCTTAGTTCTCCTTAGGATGTTAAACAGCATCCCACAGTTACAATGACCGTTGTTCCACAGACGGTCAGATATATACACCTTCGGATCATGCGAAGCAAACATACGCTTCTGGTAGGAGGGAAGCTCCTCCTGGATCGCCAGACCTTCGATCCCTGGAGTCCAAGGTCTGACCAAGATGAGACTAGAATGGAAATGGACATACCTCCACCATCTTTCCTCAACTCTTCTTATATTTAAATCCCCCTAGAAGAGTATACCTTAGAGCTCTAGAGCATACTAGCGGTGAGGAAAGTAGAGTCCATCGATTTCCAATGAAGGCTGTTTAGTGTTCACATGAAAGACTCAAGAAAAATCTGAGTCATTCTGGACTTGGCGCCACTCAACAAGTTCCAATAGAACAGCAAGTTCAGAATGTTAATCCTTCTGAACATAAGGACCCTATTCAGTAAGGGGGGTTGACAATCTAGCCAGCCCTGGAAGATGTCTATCAGCAACTTCCAGTCAGTCATCCCCTCCCCTCCTACCCAGGATCCAAGTTACAGAAGATAACATATATCCTGGACGAGATTCTCGTCGGACTAGTTTCAGTACTAGGATCTTTACGGAATTAGCAGACACAGTCAAGCGAAACCAAGCCTAGAAAGAGTTCAGGTAACGATGGCCCTGGACGACAGGCTGGGGTGGGCAGCACCTGAAATGACTGTCTATGAGCATCCATGGAGATGATCCAGCCCCGGACCATCGAGGATGCAAATAACTTCAAGAAATCTTGATTCTCTCCAGCTCAGGGGCTTCAATGTTTTTAAAAAATCATTGAAACCTGTAGTCACCCTACCACCCCTTTTCCCCTAGGGATGTAAAAGGAGATCGCAAGGTCTGCCAAGAGACTATTGTAATCAGTCAGGATTCCATGATGCTAACAGGGAGGAGTTTCGAACTCTCTCCAGTTCACGATGATGACAGACCCAGTGCTACGTGCACAACTATAAGATGCGCTAAGAGGCAGGAGAAGATACGCATCAAACGCTCAAAGAGATCTAATAGGACCAATGATGGTCATTCCCTCTTTGCTTACCCTACAATGACCAAAGGCTACGGACCCGTAGGCCATTTTAGCCCTGTAATGGGTGGATAAACTCTCTCCACACAGATCGGACCTCCTCAGGTTGATCTGGGGCATCGAAGCGATAAAGAGGCGTCGAAACTGTCGAGGATAAGGGACGTCTCATTTCATTAGGGAATGCTAGCCATCCCTTCCTTAAGGGAATGGCGCCTATCAGCAGCTCGTTTATATATGATCCGCAAGGTGACAGCGGATGCTCTTCTCGGGTTCAACCCAATAGAGTTGGAATGGTACACGGACGCAGACCCATTCCCTTCCAGAAGGGGACAAGTCCCCAAGCTGCAGATCGTTCTCCTCATCACGAGCGTTATCAAGATACTATCTTGTTATTTAGTCCCATACGAGGACCCTCTAATGGAGGTAACAGACATTATGTCTCTACATTAGAAGTGATGGACTTAGAATTCCTGTTCAGCCCATCAAATTTCCTCTGGAAGGCCCTCTACATGCTGAGACCCTTCCAGGGAAGAGGGGCTCTGTTGGCTCCCAGAAAGCCCAAGAACATCCCGTTCCCTGTAATGAAGGAACTGAGGTTGAGGCTAGTCCTAGTTATGCACCTAGGATTATCCAGGAGGTTCAGAAGTTTTCTGCCTTCGATTTATCACAGTACATCTGATCCCTTCATTTTATGAATTCCTTGCCCTTAACGGTTAGGAAAAAGACTGGGATCTTAAAGGCAAAATAGAATTCCTAGAAGAATACAAGTCTAGTCAACGAGAAGACAATAAGAGTCTTCTTGGGAAAAGTAGATTGTTTTGTAAAGCAAAAGGGCCCGAAAAAAATCTCATGATCTTCTGCCTGTCCTTCTCTGTCCACCCCTATATTCAGGGTCTGGCGGCCGACAGCACGTTGGCCTTTGAGGAAGGAGGCAGCGTATCCTTGGATACTATGATAACGCTAGTTCTTCGGCCTTGTCTCCATATAAACCCTTGAGTAAGCACCAAGGGTATGGCCGACTTTGCAAGAGAGGTCACTTGATGGGATCTTTGGATCCATGGACCATTATCTCTGTGCAAGTCAGCCCCGACTAGACCTCTTCTATATGCCCTTTAAATGGATCTAACGATTGAAATCTTTAATAAATTTCCGATAACATGTGCAGGCTTAGGCCCGCAACGCCACTAAAGCCCATCTCATGGTCTTTGGACAAGGTCCTACATCATGCCTCACCTGTGAACAATGAGGATTGTTCCCTCAAGCATCTAACCTAAAAGGTTACTTTTTCGGTTCGCTATAGCCTCTGGGACTAGAGTTAGTGAAATAGTGGCCCTATCCGGAGATGAGGGCCACATTAAGTGGGAGAACTGCATCTCTTTCTGATCTAACCTTTCTCATTAAAGACGTCCTACCTACTAAGAGGTGGGGCTCCTGGAGAATCTGCCCTCTGAAGGAAGATGTCTCTCTAGGTCTGCTAGAGCGTCTAAGGTCTATCTTCATAGAACTTCAGACTTCAGGAGGAACAGCTCTTTACAGGAGAAAACTTTGGATCAAACTATCCCTACAACTGAGGGTGAAGCTCACCTACCTTTTCGCGGAGCGGATCCTGACAGTACTCCTGCAGATAAAAGATCCGAGGAAAGTTGCTTCATCACTGAACCTTTCAGTGTGTGGACTTCAGCCTCTTCGTTCACCTATTGATCGGAGGTTGTCCAATGCGTCTTACAGACACTATACTTAGCAAATCTATGGATTGAAGCATTATATGGTGGCGGCAGGTGCTATTTGGACCCTGTCGTCTAGCTCTGCAATGAACAGTAAATTGATTGGGACTATCAATTAAAAGGAGAAGGGGTCAGCAATTTTCGTGTGACCTCCCTTTGAATAAGTGTTGCCAAGGTAACACTAAATCTGTTCAGAATCTCAGGTGTGAAATTATACGGATACCACTAGTGCCGTGTGTACATAGTACACAGTGTTGTTAGACTATTTCATGTACAGAAATTATAAAGAAAAGTCTTGTTAAAAGAGCTTTTCTTCAGTTTGAGAGTGGCACTCATCATTTTCCCCTTTCAAAAAGGGGAACATTAATTTCTGTGTATGTCTCCCGTATAATTTCTTTATCATGCTACATTCATGTAGTCATTTATTAGGAATAAATGTCTATTAAAATGCAGTTGCGTCCTAATTCGCCCAACAATTGCATGTTTAAAATACCAGAGTTCCTTAACTTACTCATGTAAGTATTTCTCATATCATTGTATGCTTACAATCAATGGATGAGGATACTGATATTGGTTCCGCAATATATACAATCCTTGAGACCGTTTATTCCCAGTGTATACTTATGTTTGTTCATACAATGTATGCTACCTTGAGGCCCTTTTCTAACGTCTAAAAATGATTCTTCCCTGCAGGGGCCAGGAAGCACTAACATTGTTATGCTTAGTGATGATGACGGATAATGATAACGTCAATTGTCTCAATTGGCCCTTTTGGCCGTAGAAATATTGTCCCAAGGTTAAGGCACTGACACGAAACCACAGATACATTAATTCTCTGGTATGCTTCTATTAGGACATCATGGCTCGCGAAAAATCTATTTTTGGGTGAGATGGCCATGACGTCCTAATGGACCCACCCTTCTTTTCTATGAAAAGATCTTCACGGTTTCCCCCCTGATCTACTGTATCTGTAGCACCTAGCTCAACGTTACAAGGAATGACCGCCAGAGGGAGTTGGCGCGGTTGTGATACGATTGTAGTAGGGGAACCAGGCTAATCTTTGTTGCGGTTACGCTTTTATTCTGCCATGTATTCCCCGTCGAAGCGTAAAGGCTATTCGGGGTGCAGATTGCCATGTGGCGTGTCAAGAATACGTCCCCTGATGATATACAATACCCTTGAGAGTAATCTTAAAGGTACTCGCCCCAGAAGTTAGAATTCTGTGAAACCTTTGGTTTGATTCTCTGGGAATATCACTGTAGTCATATATACCCTTCGGAAGCTACTAAAGGAGCCTTCCATTAGGACGTCATGGCCATCTCACCCAAAAATAGATTTTTCACTTCGCTCAAAATCCTTTTTATGTTACAAATTTCTCCTATAAAAGGCTGGTTTTTCTTTTTTTCTTTTTGAAGGTTTTCCTTTCTTTTCGTTTTTATCTTATCTACTGTATTATTTCTTTTATAGAAACTAGTTACCCTGCAAATTAAAACTTCAGATTTGTTTGTAGCATATATTACACTGAGAACCGGTAAAATTATTGAACAATTATAGAATTATGGGGTTGTTATGCTACGTAGACTTTTTAATCATTGCATTTCAATATCACAAATGATATTGAATAAAAATCATAGCAACCAAATTACATATTAATTCCATTTAAATTTCCACTTTTAATGAATAGGATTTTTGCCTCAAATACTGAACAGAACAAAAGCTAACTGATAAAACAGCCATATGAGTGGTTTTTGAGAATTAATCTTTGTCCCTCGAAAATTTTATTATCGCTTCATAAGTGTTCCAACACATGGTTTAATCTCCTTAAAAAGGTCATATCGAATTAAATTCAGGAAAATAAACATAATAGCAGCAGGAACATGCTCACTAATAGACCATAAATAAACATTAAAAACAGATGATACTGATATTCATATCTGACGTTGACACATAGGCTATATACCGTTTACCAGGGAAGTGGGAGGGAACGGGTGTAATTTACTGCATTATTAAATCTAAAATCTAAAAAGGAAGATATATATATATATATATATATATATATATATATATATATATATATATATATATATATATATATATATATACATATACATATATATATATATATATATATATATATATATATATATATATATATATATATATATATATATATATATATATATATATATATATATATATATATATATATATATGTCTTACTTATAACTGTAATCGAACAGTTTAACATGTTTTTTTCAAAAAGGCCCATAAAAGAAACACAGGAAATATGAATAAATCACACTATATTTCGGTCAATAAACATCGACCCTCTTCAGGATGTAAAGTAAAAATGAGGAATACAGTGGAGAGTGACAGTTTATTTACGAAAGCAAAAGGGTGTGTTCAATTGTTCTATAGTTGTTATAATTGCTGGAAGGATTAGCCCTTCGTTGCCATATTTTTACGGGCTCCCAAAAACTCACAAGGACGGTATTCCCTTACGCCCAATCGTCTCATGTAAAGGGTCATTTATATATAATGTATCAAAATGGTTAGCAGACTTGCTGTATCCCTTTCTAGGGAGCTTTTATTCAGCTCATATTAAGCATGCAGAAGACTTCATCCAGAAATTCAATAGATTAAATATCCCGGTAAACAATGTAAAACTCTTGAGTCTTGACGTAGAATCCCTATTTACAAAGGTCCCGATCAACGATGTACTAGGTTTCTTGAGGGAAAAATGAATCCCTTATGAAGATCACTTCCCCCTCGGTATTGAAAAAACAATTAAGTTAATTAAACTAAGCGTGTCAAATAACGTTTTCTCTTTCAATGGAAATTTATACAAACAGAAATTTGGTTGTAGTATGGGCAGCCCGTTATCTCCAATTTTAGCCAACCTCTACATGGAATACTTTGAAAGAGAAATTTTAACAACAATTAAACCTACGAACATGGTTTGGCAACGCTATGTTGATGACATTTTCACATATTGGGATGATAGCTGGGGAGATTTCAATATATTTTTCAATAATCTAAATTCCCTAGTCCCTAGCATAAAATTTAAAACTGAATGGGAAAAAGATGGAAAATTAGCTTTTTTGGACATACTAATTATAAGGGAATCGACGGGGTATAATTTCACTGTGTATAGAAAACCAACTTTCTCTATTTCCTACATTCATTTCTTTAGTTATCACGACATTTCTATAAAAATTGGAGTAGCTTGCAATCTATTTCTTAGAGGTTTGAGAATCTGTTCCCCAGCCTACCTAAATAAAGAATTTGAAATCACTCGTAAACAAATCCCCCAGCTATTCTACCCGACGTATGTCATAGAAAAGGCCATCAACAAAGCCAACACGATATATTATAAAGATCATGATGTTACTAACCAAAGAGATTTTAAAAATAAGATAAAACTCCCATATATAGAAGGTATTAAAAATATAACAAATCATATCAAAACTGAGAACCCCTTTGTTTTTTCATATCCAAAGACCATAGGAAGAGTCCTTATTAATGTTTATCAAAATAAAAGAGATATAGAATCCGGCGTTTATAAAGTACCATGTGGGGATTGTGAAAAAGTCTACGTTGGGCAAACGGGCCGTTCGCTATCTCAAAGATTATCTGAACACAAAAAATCTGTTAGATATGGCTATGAAAACTCGGGGATTTTCGTTCACCTTAGGGATTTGGGGCACCAGATTAACTGGAGTGAGTCGTCTTTGCTTTTTAAGAGTACCTGTCCGTACAGAAGGAAAATCCTGGAATCAGCCATCATAAATCAATCAAACACAATGAAACTATCTGGGGGCCAATGGAAAGCTGACACAGTGGACAATACTCTTCTCAACCCTATCATTAAGAAGATAATCCACGGAGACCGACCACCAGACATGCATCAGAGGTCAAGACTTCCTCCGAGCGGCTCAACAATAAGAAGACGCACCTGGATGTAATTAAATTTGGCTAATCCTTCCAGCAATTATAACAACTATAGAACAATTGAACACACCCTTTTGCTTTCGTATATAAACTGTCACTCTCCACTGTATTCTTCATTTTTACTTTACATCCTGAAGAGGGTCGATGTTTATTGACCGAAATATAGTGTGATTTATTCATATTTCCTGTGTTTCTTTTATGGGCCTTTTTGAAAATATATATATATATATATATATATATATATATATATATATATATATATATATATGTATATACATATATATATATATACATATATATATATATATATATATATATATATATATATATATATATATATATACAGTATACACACACACACACATATATATATATATATATATATATATATATATATATATATATATATATATATATATATACATATATATATACATATATGTGCGTATGGGCCAGGTAGTGAGAGAAGTGAAGAAGAGCGGAATGAGTTCTGG
>NC_090735.1:97423545-97451045 GCF_036898095.1 Palaemon carinicauda | reverse complement strand
ATGCTGTTTCTCCCAGAGATTTTGAAGGTATTGGCCCCGAGCCTGAACCTCTGCTTGCCGTAGAGGAAGATGTAGAAGAGATTGTATCCCTTGGCAAGTCCATGGGTCTGGAGGTCGATGAAGATGACATCACCGAACTCGTCGAGGAGCATCATGAAGAGCTCACCAATGAGAACTCAAGGAGCTGCATGTTATGCAGAATGATGAGTTCCAAGCGCAGTTGAGTGAGTCGGAGGACATCGAGGAGGTAGATCACATCTTGAGTTCGGCTGAAATAAGAGAGATGTTAGTACATCATCAACACATTGATTTCATTGATAAGCATCACCCATAGAAACTCCAGGTTTGCCGTGTAGTTTCGCAATTCAATGATGTCTGCTTAACACATTTCAGAAAAATTTTGAAAAGCAGCACCGAGCAACTTTCTCTCGATACTTTCTTTGAAATATATACGAAGCAATCTAGTGATCGTGATGAAGAGAAAGAAAGTGAAGCAAAGAAAACTAAGGTTGAATTGAGTGAAAGTTATGAGAATTAAAAAAAAAATGTAAAAATAATATATAAAATATATATAAAAAAATAAGCTAAGTAAGGATAAAGTTCACGTAGTGTAAGTTAGAGTAAGTTACGGCACATTATCGCAGTCAACATCTCTACCTCCTCACCAACCGTCCGTCTCCTGCGTAGCAAATCCTACACCTGCGTTGGCCTGTCTCTAAGGTAAAGTGACAATAAAAACCCATTTTTTTATTTATCGTTTCTTTATAATTATTCTTTTTTACATCTCTCTTATATAATGCTATTGTATTATTGTTATATGTAATTATGTGTAGGAATTCTTTAAGGAGTTATCATAGGTTTTTTGTCTGTAGAACGAATTATACAAATTACAGTGTATTCTTGTGGGGATATTTGCTCCAACATACGATTGTTTTAACATACGAAGCAGGTCCCAGAACGAATTAAGATCATATGTAGAGGTTCCACTGTATATATATACATATGTATATATACACACACACACACACACACACACACACACACACACATATATATATATATATATATATATATATATACATATATTTATATATATATATATATATATATATATATATATATATATATATATATATATATATATATATATATATATATATATATATATATATATTTATGGAGGAGATCTGCATATGCAACGAGCTTGTTTTCTAAGCCAAACTACATGTTATGTGTATATAGTGTGAAAAATGATGGGCCTAGAACACTACTCTGAGGAATACCAGATATCACATTCCTAAACTCACTATAGTGCCCATCAACGACAACTCTTTCCAATATGTTACTTATAAATTCAATAATAATGCTAAGAAAAGAACCCACCCATTCCCAATTGTTCAAGTTTGAAAACAGGGCCATCATAATTAACACGGTAAAAGCTAGCAATAAAATCAAGGCCAATCATACGAACTTACTGACCACAATCAAGGGATTTCTGTTCAACATTGGACATTGTAAGAAGAGCACCACATGCTCCAAGGCCTTTACAAAAGCCAAATTGCAAAATAGGGAACAGATGATTGCCTTCTGCAAACCTAGTTATACGTTTTGTCAAAAGACGTTCAAAAGCTTTAGATATGTGAGTTAATGGAAATTGGACGGTAATCAGTTGGACTTTAGCTATCACACACATTTACAAAATGGAGTATTACATTACCAATTATCCAACAAGTGCTAAAGGCTCTTCCTCTTGCTAATTTGTGCAAAATAACAGATAAATTCAGAGCTAATAAATCTAAAGTCCTTATAAAAGACAAAGAAAAATACCATTTGGGTCTACACCTCCATAAGCATATAGGTCCATCAAGAGAGCTTTAATTTCACGAGAGCTAAAAGCTTATCTAGTTAGTTTAGCCACAGGAAAACAAGAATGAGGAAGGTTTGGTTTCTCATTACCCTGCTTACTGTCAAACACGAGCCAAAAGGCCCAAAAGATCACTCAAAATGCCATTCCAGTCTGCTTGACATTTTACATAAATTTTACATGAGTGAGATACATCAGGGACAGACTGCGCAGTCCTCACTACCAATAAAATCAAGGCATGATCAGATGTCCCAACTTGAGAATCAACTTTACTTGTTATACTTCCAGGGGAGTTGGTGTATACAATGACTAAGCAGTTACCAGACCTGTGAGTAGCTTCACTTATGATTTCCTCATGGCTTGATTTAGTGGCAAAGCCCAAAACAGTTAAACCATGGCGACCAGAAGGAGCAACAGAATTTAACCACTCCCTATAGTGAGCATTGAAATCAGCAACAAAATCAAAAGAGGCTTTTCTAACATCTTGTATCTTAGCCATAATGGTAAGAAGACGGCGAAGATAGTATCATCCATGTCTTGATTCCGGTAGCTCGAACATAAATAAAAGTTGTTATGCCTGCCACAAATTCTTATTACTTGAATCTCATGACATCCACTTCCACCTTTTGGTAAGCAAAATGATATTCTGAAATGTAGAATGACACTTTCTCTAAAAAGAAAAATATTCAATGAGATGATCCTAGCAGTAATCATTTATGCATCAGAACTTGGGGCCTTCCAAAAGTCTTTGAACATAAGCTAGTTACAACTCAAAGAGCTATGGTGAGAATAATGATGGTATTAATGTAGAGACAGAACAAGGGCAACAAGGATGCGAAAGTAAACTAAAGTAGAGGATGTTCTAAAAACATTTAAGACAAAAAAATAGACATGGGCAAGGTATATGAGAATTAAAAATAATAGATGGACATTAAGAATAACAGACTGGGTCCCTACATATTGCCAAAGAAGCAGGGTAAGGAAGAAAAAACGTTGGACTGACGAGCTAAGAAAATTTGGTGGTGTAGTCTGGCATAGAATGACCATTAAGAGACAGGAGTAGAACAACATGCTGAGGCCCTTGTCCTACATTGGGCCAGCAACTGCTGATCTATATATATATATATATATATATATATATATATATATATATATATATATATATATATATATATCTATATATATCTATCTATCTATCTATCTATCTATATATCTATCTATCTATATATATATATATATATATATATATATATATATATATATATATATATATATATATATATATATATATATATATATATGGCTCCTGTGGACTGGGCACTAAAGATATATTATACTATGGCTCGTAACTGGGAACCAAACTTATAATATTATATATATAATGACTGGCAAGTTAATCAACCTCTCGAATTCCAAACTCCCTTGTTTGCTTTTACCTTAAAACTGTTACAATTTAAAACATTAATACACAAATTCTGAGACCGTTAGATAACTCCCGGACTGCAATTTATAAAACACTGAATTCCCAAAGGTCTCTTAAGCACACTCAAAACCAAACTGGGTAATTACTCCTAAGTATTATTAAGATGTATTTAACTTATTGTGGTTCCTAACAGGAATCGAGCGGATTCTGGCTCAAAAAAATGATGATTGGTATAATACACTCTTTACAAAAAACGGATTTTGAGCGAAGCGAAAAATCTATTTTTGGGTGAGATAGCCATGTCGTCCTGATGGAAGTTCCTATAGGGTAGCTTCCTAGGGTATATTACAACTACGGCGATATTCCCAGAGAATTTACCTTAAGGTACCAGAATTCTAACTCCTGGAGCGAGTATCCCTCATGAAAGGGATATCGCGACCTATCAGAGGACGTATTCTTGACACGCCACATGGCAATCTGCATCCTAGACAGAGATTTCGTCTCGTAGGAGGGATTGGCAAGAAACGAATTTGGGAAAGAAAAAGGGGAGCCGCTCCCAAGGCTTCCTTATCCTCCGATTCGTATGCGTGCCTGGCGCCAATCCTGGCGCCATCTGTATTCCTTGTAGCGTACACGAGGTGCTACAGATACTGTATGTAGGGAGGGGTCCTACAGCCCTTTCTTAGAAAGGCAAGGGCGGGTCCATCAGGACGACATGGCTATCTCACCCAAAAATTGATTTTTCGCTTCGCTCAAAATCCGTTTTTTGGGCTCAAGCCATGTCGTCCTGATGGAAGTGTACCAGAGCATTACTGTATCTGTGGATTCTCAGAATGTGCCGTACTCCCCGGAGGTAATTTTTCCCCGGTCGACTAGACCTAGAGACCTAAGATGTTACCGTTATACATCTTTTCAACTAACTATAAACTATGTTAGAGCTTCCTGCCCCCTACAGGGAAGAGTCCTACTAGACTCTGGAAAAGTCTCGAAGAGTACATATGCCTATGTATGAATACCAGGCAAGCTAATATAGTGGTCTCGCCCTATATTAAGTAAAGCATAGTTTGTAAAGAGCCACTGCGTCAATATATATTGACCAGTAATCTGCACAATACTTGTATTGGACAAAGGTTTATATCCGCATAGGAAGAAACTAATAAAACCACCCTCGTCCCTTTATGGGACGGAGTCCTCCCAATAGGGGACTACATAAACCAATGCAACATAGCTTGCATAACAGAACAATTCTATTAGAATTATCCCAGATAAGGTACATAGAATAAATGCTCAATTATACCAATAAATTGACACAGGTGAAAGAGATGCAAGGTTCTCAAGAACAAGTTTATTGACAGACAATAAATAGACAGGTTAACAGCATTTATATATATATATATATATATATATATATATATATATATATATATATATATATATATATATATATATATATATATATATATATATATAAAGAGGATAACCCAAAACTTTAAGCATAAGTATGATAGTAAACAGAACTTGTTTATCTGAAAGAAAAAACATTAAATGCCACTTTTTTAAGATACCGAGGTATCAAGTCATAAAAGTCTGTATTACAAATCAATCACATTAGCGTTAAAAACGCTCGGCACACATGTCTGTACTTATGCTAGGTTCACCTTTGGAAAAAGAAACAGTCTATGTGGGCACTCGGTGCCCTCATTTAGTTTGTAGTACAGTATGTACCTACACACTCACCCTGGACTTAATCGTCCCAATTAAGACCACTGTTCCTTGCAGAGTTAAACAGTAGGGTTAACTACGCGACCCACTGCTACCACAGATCTCTTTAGTTCCTCTACTTGCTTTGCATAGTGGCGAAAGAACACTCTGGAAGACTTCCAGCCCGTGTATGAACGGAGATGTTCAAAATCCATACAATTAAAGAAATTTAGGGATGAGGCAACTTTCCTCGGATCGTGACCTGCGGGTGTACTGTCAGGATCCGCTCAGCGAATAAAATATGTGATTTTCGCTCTGAGTTGATTCAGAGATAAATTTGAGCCTGATGTTTCTCCCCTGAATAGTTGACCACCCTTGAAGTCTGAAGTTCTACGAAGATAGACCTTTAGGCATTCTACTGGACATAGAAATGCATCTTCTTTCAGAGGGCAGATTCTCCAGGGACCCCACCTGTTGGTGGGTAACTCATTCTTGGCGAGAAACGTAGGATCCGGAAACAGGTTCAGTTCCCCCCCATCCAGGAACTGAACACGACCTGCCTCTCTCGAGAGGGCTACGATCTCACTAACCCTGGCCCCGGACGTGAGTGCAAATAGGAAAATAACTTTCTGTGTCAAATCCTTTAACGCACATTCTTCATTGCTCAACAGGGAGGCGAAATAAAGAACTTTGTCTAAAGACCATGAGATGGGCTTTGGAGGTGCTGAAGGTCTGAGCCTAGCACAGGCTTTCGGAACTTTATTAAAGATCTCGTTACCTAGGTCGATCTGGAAGGCAAATAAAATGGGTCTCATCAAAGCAGATTTACACACTGAAATCATGTTAGCTGACAACCCTTGACCATGGAGGTGGATGAAGAAAGATAAGCAGAAGTCTGTTGAGATCTCCTGCGGATTCTTTGCCTTTACAAAGGCCACCCATTTTCTCCAAGATGACTCATATTGCCTTCTAGTCGATTTGCACTTATATTCCTCTAGGAAGTCTATGCTGGCTTTCGAAATCCCGAAACGTTTTCTCACCGCAAGGGCGAGAAAATCATGAGCTGCAGGGTCCGGGTTTTCTGTAATGAAGCGCAGACAGTCGACTTCTGGACTCGCTGGGTCAGAACTGGATGTGGTAGCGGCACAAACTTCAGCTGTAGTTCCAACGCCAAGGGGAACCACATGCTGTTCGGCCACTTGTGGGCCACTATTGCCGCTACCCCCTTGTAGGATCTCAGTTTGTTGAGGACCCTCAACAGAAGGTTGTGAGGGGGGAACAGAAAAATCCTGGACCATCTGTTCCAGTCGAGGGACATCGCGTCCACTGCTTCCGCTAAGGGGTCCTCGTACGGGGACACGTACAGGGGCAACTTCTTGTTGTCTTTCGTCGCAAAGAGGTCTATCTGCAGTTCTGGGACTTGATTCAGAATGAAGGAGAATGATCCTGCGTCTAAGGATCATTCCGACTCTATCGGTGTGAACCTGGATAGAGCGTCCGCTGTCACGTTGCGGACTCCTTGAAGGTGAACTGCCGACAGGTACCACTTCTTCTTTTCTGCCAATCGGAAAATGGCTAACATCACCTGGTTGAGAGGTGGTGACCTCGACCCTTGTCGATTCAAGCATCTCACAACCACCTCGCTGTCCATCACCAATCTTATGTGGATCGAGTGACGTGGGGAGACTTTCTTTAGGGTAAGGAGCATTGCCATAGCTTCTAGAAAGTTTATGTGAAAGGTCCTGAATAGCTTGGACCAAGTCCCCTGGACTTTTTTCCGATGAGAGTGACCTCCCCATCCCTCCTTTGAGGCGTCTGAGTGAATTGTCATCGACGGGGGAGGTGGCTGAAGAAGAACAGACATCTTTAGATGTCTGGCTTGGGACCAAGGCCTGAGAAGAGTACGTAGCCGAGGCGGCACTGGTCTTCTCAGATATCTTCGCGCGTTTGATGCATACCTTCTCCAAACTCCGGTTGCATCCTTTAGCTGTGCTCTTAGCACTGGGTCTATCACCGAAGCAAACTGGAGAGAGCCTAGTACCCTCTCCTGTTCGCGTCTTGATATCCTTTCGGAATCTAGAAGTCTCTAGACAGAGCCCGCTATCTCCTTCCTTTTCTTCATCGGGATGGAGAAACAGTGTGACAAAAGGTCCCAGTGGATTCCCAGCCACTGGAACTTTTGGGATGGAGAAAGTCGAGACTTTTTTCTGTTGATCTTGAAGCCTAGGTACTCTAGGAACTGGATCACCTGACTGGAAGCTTGCAAGCATTCGGTCTCGGATGCTGCCCACACCAGCCAGTCGTCCAGGTAGGCTACTACCTGAATTCCCTTTAGGCGTAATTGTTTGAGAGCTGCGCTCGCAAGCTTCGTGAAAATCCTCGTGGCTATGTTTAGCCCGAATGGCATGGCTCCGAAGGCGTATAGTCTCCGTTGTAGCCTGAACCCTAGGTAGGGGGAGAGTCGACGGCTGATTGGGATGTGCCAATAGGCGTCTGACAAGTCTATAGAGACTGAGTATGCCCTCTTGGGCAGTAAGGTCCTTATGTGTTGCAGTGTTAGCATTTTGAATTTGCAATTCACTATGAACTTGTTGAGTGGCGAAAAGTCCAGAATGACTCTGAGCTTTTCCGAGTCTTTCTTGGGAACACAAAACAGCCTCCCTTGGAATTTGATGGACTTCACCTTTCGGATCACCTTTTTCTCCAACAGTTCTTGAACGTACTCCTCCAGAACGGGGGTGGAGTGTTGGAAAAACCGAAGGCACGGGGGTGGAGTGCTGTACCAGCTCCAGCCCAGTCCATTCTTGAGTAGGCTGTGGGCCCAGGGATCGAAGGTCCAACGATCCCAAAATTTCATCAGTCTCCCTCCTACCGGTATCATTTCACTTGGACTGCCTTCCTGAGGTCTTGCCTCCCTGACCACAACCACCTCTGAATCCCCTTCCCCTTGAGGGGCGCCTAGACGAGCCTCTGGCTGCTCCTCTAGGCTTTGCTCGAAAGGAAGAAGACTGTCCTTCGAACGTTGGGGTGAATGCCGTGGACTGACCTGGCACAGCCTGGGGTACCCACTGAAAAGTGGTCGGGGTTTGTGCCACCATCTGGGGCACTGGAGGCAATGGCAATTGCAGTTGCTGTTGCTGTCTAAAAGGCTTGGCTGGCCGAGACGGTAGCCTAGTCCTCATATTCTTCCTCTTTGGTTGAGGACCCTCATCTGGGGAAGACTTTCTTTTGATAGCCAGGCCCCACTTCTGGAGAAGGTTTCTATTCTCCACGGCGGCCTTATCAACAACTTCTTTGACCACATCGGTAGGGAAAAGGTCTTTTCCCCAAATGTTGGAGGAGATTAACTTCCTTGGCTCGTGTCTCACCGTAGCCCCGGTGAACACGAACTCCCTGCAAGCTCTCCTTGCCTTGACGAAGCTATAAAGGTCCTTCGTCACTGTGGCTAGGTGAGACTTAGCCACCACCATGAACATTTCATGGACCTTGGGGTCACTTGCCATCGTCTCAAGAGTAGTCTGATGAGACATTGAGGCAGCCAGTCTTTCTTTTGTCTCGAACTCTCTTCGTAAAAGAGAGTCGGACAGCTTGGGGAGGTCCTCGCCGAATTGCCGTCCGGCAATATCAGCCTCCAACTTTCCCACTGAGAACGTCAGATGGACATCCTTCCAGTCTTTGTGGTCCATAGGCAGGGCCAGCGACAAGGGTTTACACTCCTCCAGGGAGGGGCAAGGCTTGCCGGCCTCGACTGCCTTTAGGACAGCCGCAAACCCTTTCTGTAAAAAGGGGAAGGCTCTAGCAGGAGAGGACACAAAAGAAGGGAGCTTCTTGCTCAATGCAGCTACCTTCGAGTTAGAGAAGCCCCTCTCCTTCATCGAGGATGAAAGTAGGGCTTGAGCCTTAGCGTGGTCCATAATTATGACCTCCTTCGGCTCTGTCTCCTCCCTTGAAGCCTGTTCTTTTCTCAGCCGGACATAGCAGTCCGGATATGATGCCTTGCTGGGCCAGAATTCCACCTCCTCTAGGGGAACTGAACCCAGCTTATCCGAGATGACGATCTTTCCAGTCGTCATCGGCATGTGCTCAGCATACCTCCATGGGTTAGCATCTGAGCATAAGGGAAGGTCTTTCACATTGAGCCTTTTCCGGGGCCCATGTGATTCTGCCAGGGACTGCATCCGCAGTTCCATAGCAGCCGCCTTCTCCTGATTCTCCTTCTGCATTTGTTGGATCATTCCAACAATCGAAGAGAAGGCCTGTCCCAGTTCTACTGGGAGACCGGCCGATGTTGAAGGAATAGGCTCCGGAATCTGAACCGGAGTAGCCGACACCTCGTCGACCTCATCCTCTACGACGTCCGGGGTTTGAACTTCATCCTGACCTTCTGCCAGGAGGTCTTGTTCCAAACGCTTGTCCACGTCAGACATCCTATCATCTAACTGGATATCTTGCATCGCGACTGCGACTTCAACGTCCACCTGGACCTGATCTTGGGGGATCTCCTCTTGAGGCTGGGGAATCACTGCATCAGCTGATGCCTTGGGAAAAAGATACGCCCTCATCTTCTCACTTGGAAGATAAGGGCCAGAGGTGTTCTTTTGGAAGCCCCTTACCCAGGTACGAAGCTTCTCCCTTGCTATATCCCTTGATTCCGCCGTCCTAGGGGAATCAAAAGCCTCAGTAATCAGGTTAGTGCATACAGTACATACCTGAGGGTCCCAATACTGGAGATCATCCTTGGAGACAGCGCATGCTGCGTGTCTCCTACAACACTCATGTCCGCAGAGGTTCTTGCTGCGGACGTTGCAGAAAACATTTCCGCACTTCGGAGGGTCCTCCTGTAAAGAGAAGAAATTTCCATGAGTATCAAGTGAACTATGTATCACTGGATATGCATAGTATAGCATAACAATTCATAAAGGAAAGACACACACTTGTGTTTCCCTCACAACCCATTGTTGCAGCCTTCCAGATAATAAAATCAAATGGTTAATCTCCTCTAGAGTAATCAATGCAAGGTTTCCAGAGGAAACAGGTGGAGCTCACACCTAAGCAATGATTTTAAAATCCTGGATAATAGACAGGAAAGAACTTAGCTTCCTATCTGTAGGGCAACAGCAAAGGGATGTGCAAGAAAACACAATAGTGTTAGAAGACACAGTGCTGTACCAAAACCCTTACCATAGTTTTCTTCTTACTGTATATGTTATACTGAAGAATACTAGTACAGTATAGGGGGATGCGTGCCGGCCGGCAAGTCTAGCTTTAAAGTATACTACTTAACAGCTATAAGGCGGCAGCACTCTGGTTCAAATGCATGTGCCAGTCGGCAGCAACTGCCGGCCGGCAACAGCCAATGTCGGCCGGCAATGGCTGCCGGCCAGTAACTACACAAGGTAGTACCCAGCTGCCGGCCACACTCTTGGTGACCGGCAGACAAGAGCTGACATAAGCCGGCCGGCAAAGGTACAAGACCGAGGCCAGCCGGCAGCAAAAGAACCAGAGGACTACACCTGCCCGGCTGCCGGCCTCATAGGCCGGCAGCCGGGTCGGGTACAGCACTAGAAGAAAAATAGAATGGATGCCGGGATAAGAGTGTACACAACCTCCAAGCCCGGCAACCGAAAGAGTGCATATAAGGAAGGGGAGAAACTAATTCAGGCTTCCTGACCAATGCCGTCTGGCTCTACAGGCAGGCATGGATGAGGGACCAAGAGAGGTCCGGACAGCACTCGAAAACATAAGACCCTTGCCGGCTGGCAGCTCTGCCGGCCGGCAAGGGGCTGAGTCAATTCCACATCCTAACCTATACTAGGTCCAGATGTAGAATGACGTACAGTACAGTAATGGCTAGGCCATTATGGAGAAAGAGGGGGAAGGGACAAGAGGGTCCTACCAACCTTGCTTTAGTGACAGATCACCCGCAGCCAAGAAACTTATCTTAGCCTAAGGGAGATCTAAGGGGGAAGGCCAGCAATACTTGCCAGCTCCCAGAGCACCAAAGCAAGGAAGGTGTTGCTACTCCCAGGGAAAGAAACTTATCCTCCCCCGAGAACAGCAACAAGGACTAGTCTGGTAGATCACAAAAAAAGGAATCATATCCACAGAAACCTTCGGTAGTGACCTAAGGGGGCTAAGCTCCCTTTGTCTGTGTCAGGCCAGCGAGGGGGACTCTGCCCCAAGCCAGACAACACAGACTCAGACTAAAAAACTCTGTTGTTCTGTCCCTCTTTGAACTATACTACAGGAACAGGAAGGTACAGTAACACCCCAGTATAGTTTTATCGAAAATAAATTTGGAAAAAACCACTTAGGGATAAGCCCAAGGCTTAAACAGAGGGAAAGGGATTGCATACCTTCTCCGAAGAAAAGAAAGCAACCGGGGAGAATGATAAAGTATACTAAGGCTCCATAAGCAACTAGCCTAGGCACCAAGAGAATCGATTACCTAAATCACCGAAACTCACTCATATACTATCTTGGAAATATTCCACACAGTCTTAAATGTATAAAATATAGCCTAAAGCTTCAATAAAATTTTTATTACACTTGGAAAAACCAAAATCATGCATGAAGTACTAGGACCAAACGACTAGGCTACATGGCCTAGCGTAGGCCAGAATGGCGAATACTTTGCCAAATTAATACTATGCACGAAAGGAAATCCTATGTAATGCTAAATAGCTAAAATTTATTAAAGCAAAACAACCAGGAATGTCGCTCTGACTAACTAAATTTATACCTAGCGAGCGACAGCGTCCAGGACGCCTCTGGTAGGCTACGGCTCTTGTATCAAAGATTAATCCTACTAATCACTCAAAATTTTACCAAGAGCCTACATTTATACATAAAAGACATTATACTTAACTTATCAGAGGCCGATGAAGATGGAGAAGCCATGAAAAAGTAGAATAAATCCAAGATTTGCGAGAAACACAGGAAAAAACACCGAGTTGTTAAGCTACGCAAAAAGGAATGCAGATGGCGCCAGGATTGGCGCCAGGCACGCATACGAATCGGAGGATAAGGAAGCCTTGGGAGCGGCTCCCCTTTTTCTTTCCCGAATTCGTTTCTTGCCAATCCCTCTTACGAGACGAAATCTCTGTCTAGGATGCAGATTGCCATGTGGCGTGTCAAGAATACGTCCTCTGATATGTCGCGATATCCCTTTCACGAGGGATACTCGCTCCAGGAGTTAGAATTCTGGTACCTTAAGGTAAATTCTCTGGGAATATCGCCGTAGTTGTAATATACCCTAGGAAGCTACCCTATAGGAACTTCCATCAGGACGACATGGCTTGAGCCCAAAAATAAATATATTCTATATAAATCACAACACTTTGAAAGAATTACACAATGATAATATAATTCACAGGAAAAAAAATCCAATCTGAACAAAACTTAGATTGAGACAAAAATGTTATGATCCGAAAATTATATAAAAACTTGACTTGAATTAGTATATCTATATCAACCTTAGTCTAAGAATAGAAATCATGCAATGAAATATTATACAAAAGCTTGAAATAAATCTGAATAATACAATGTTCACGTTTGACTCTTGATGAGTAATAGACAACCAGATAATGTTAAAAAATCTATACTTTCTATAGGGTCGTTTACAAAAACGTTATACATTGCCAACACCCACCCTAATACAATGAATTCAAAATCACCATTTTGTCTTGTGTATCTGTTCGACACACAATTAGCTTTGGGGCACAGAGTCACTTAGTGCAGGACACACTAACATACTGAACACTCAAAAACAATGCACTGGGTTACGTTCGGAAATGAAAGGGAGAGGGGAAAGAGGCTATGTTTAGGCTGCAGTTCTATCTCGATCTCTATATCCATCTAACTCGAACCTAACCTTGGGTCACCTTTATATGAAATCTAACTGCTTCCAGAAGGTTCCAAGATCGAGGTCTGGTAGCGTGGAGGCCTATGCCAAGCGTCAAAGTGGCCAAATATTACTATCACAGACGCTACTCACGCCGTGCCAGATGGCTCTCACAGTCTGCTAGCTACGCCCACCATTTGTCCCCGAAATAGAAAAAAAGATAACCTTCTCTCACCAGGCTTTCGCAATGCTTCCAAAGCACATGGTTGAGAATCTTTTAAAGCACTTGTTCTGGATATTCTCTTTCAAACATGACGCAGTACATCATAAAATGTAAAAGAACATTACTTGAACCCTTGTTCACATCTCGCGCGAATCCTACAACACTTCAAAATAGACTACACAAGACTTCGTTGCAAACACACATGAAATAAAAAGTTAATTCTTAAAAATTATGTAATTTCAAATATGCTAACTTGAATAAAAAATACAATGAAACTCACGACGAAAGTCTTACATAATTTATATAAAATACTTATTTCTACATGAGATGGGCTTATTTTACGGGCTGGGTATCATCTCTCCAATGCACAAATGAAAACAATAAATAAAATATAGATAAAATGATTAATAAACTACGGTATTAACTCTAAACTAGACCAAAAGGTTATTATTTCGGGTTTGTATCCATCAATTCGGCCCGAGATAAATGATCTGCAACTACGTTATCTTTACCTGATATATGTTTCACATTAATACAATACGGTTGCAAACATAATGACCACCAAGTTAACCTTTGATTATTATTTTTCATTTTATTCACAAAAGTTAAAGGATTAAAATCCGAGTACAGTAGTACCTCGATATACGAGTGTCCCAACATGCGAGAAATTTGAGATACTAGGTGGCAGAGTGTGCTATAGGCTGATCACGAGGACAGCATCGCTCGCTCTTTCCCATCGGATCTCCGTTGCGTAAAGTTATCTCCGAGCATCGGCGTTAGTGTTTGCATTTTTTACGTGTTTTTTGCGTTAATCAGTACAGAATTAAGTGAATAAGCAATGGGTCCAAAGCAAACGATTGCAAACAAGGTTAGTGAAAAGAAAAAGCGCATGATGACGCTCGAGTTAAAGCATGAAATAATGAAAAAACATGAGTGGTGTACAGCTGACTGAGCTGGCTCTCCAGTGTGAGAGGAGTACATCAACAATATGTACTATCCTCAAGCAGAAGGATGCTATAAAGAAGGAAATCAGAGACACAATAGTGAAGTGGCTGGAGTTTTCTGATTTTATGGAAAGAGGCACCTGGACAAGTTGGCGTGTGGTCGTGCGTTAGCCTTTTGTGACGACACTTGTGTATGTCATTTTCGTAACATTTTGAAGTGGAGACAAAAGCAAACATCCCTAGATAGGTTCCTTTTAAAAAGGCCAGCAAAAAGTGAAGGTGAAAGCAAGTCAAAAAGCGAGGCAAAAAGAGCCAAGCTGGAAGAAGAAAAGTAAAAATATGAAAATGAAAACAAAATTAGAATTAAGTTTAGTGTATCATAAAATTAACATTTATTTTTAAATGTTTATTTAAGTTAGATTTAAAGTCTAAGTTATGTTACGTAGTGTTACAAAAGTGTAGCGTACCAAACATTTTTTTTGTCAAGTCTCTCTCCTAGCCTTTCTCTCTCCCTCCTCCTCCGCACACACCACCGTTAGCCACTACCGTCTGTCTCGGAAGTAAGAACTCCATAATAGTGTCACATTTTATTGTAGATCATGACCAGTATATAGGTATTTGTTATTTTGTGAGCGTAGGTTGTGAATTAGAACAATTAAAAACATGTTTTTCCACTGTAATATACTGTTTTTAGGTGTTTTTTCAGAGGGTGGGAACGGATTAATTTTTTTTTTAGTTATTTTATATGGGAAAAATTGATCCGAGATACGAGCTAATTGACATGCGAACTCTGGTCCCAGAACACATTAAGCTCGTATCTCAAGGTATTACTGTACAATGTAATCTCATTTTGTGGTCGATTTACGTAAATTTAAAGACTTGTTCATCGCTGCGATCAGCGCCAGCAGTTTTGTTTCAACTGTCGAGTAGCCTCGTTGTTGCTTCTTCATCTTCGATAATATAAGACACACAGAATGAAGGATTCCTTCCTTATCTTCTTCCAATAAGACAGCTCCAATCCTGTTATCCTTTGCATCCACTTTGATAAGGAATTTCTCGGTGAAATCCAGAGCTTGAAGTGTCGGTTTCGAAGTTGAGCAACACCTGCCGTCCTACCGTAACCTTTCTGTTCGTACTTTTCATGCCAAACCTTTGATTCACTCGTCCTTGCCTCGTTTTCACGTCTTCTAAGCAAAATTTCCTTAACTCGCCGATTCCTTTTCTCAAATCCTTGACATGTCATTCGTCCATTTCCTCTCAATCCTTCCCTTTTCCTGCCAACATTTTCTCTGGTCCTTTGCTGAAGGGTCCTGCAACCTGCAATCTTACCAAACTTTTCCTTCATCTGTCCTTGACTTGTTGTCTTCATGCCTTCTAGGGAAAATTCTTTTATCTCGCAGATCCTTTTCCTCAAATTCTTGACATATTCTCCTCCCGTTTCCTCTCTGTCCTTCCATTTTTTGCTATCATTTTCTTCGGTCCTTTTCTTGAAGGGTTTCTATTCATACTTCTATCGGTCGTAAAGTAGCTTCCTTGATGCACTCATCGGGCTCTTTATCCGTTTGTCATACGTGACATGCACGCATAACTGGCTCACGTCCTTATGCATGCCAGGCCAGAAAAAAAAAGTGTTTCATTATCTTCTACGTCGTTTTCTTAATCCCCACATGTTTTGTCTCGTGTGCGACGGCGATCCCCTGTCTTCTCAATGGTGCAGGAATTAATATTTTCCAATATATCCCCCATTCGGCCTTCCCAGGAATATCGGCAGGTCTATGCTTCCTCATAAGCAAACCATCCTTGAGATAATGACAGGTTGGAGACTGCTGTGCCTCTGCCTCGTCCACCACATGGTACAATAATTCTGTTAACGTTGCATCCTTCTGTTGTAATCTTATCAGCTTTTTCCTATTCACTTGTCCTATTTCTAACATTGAATATTCTATTTCTTCCTAGTTCATTTCTTCTTTGTCCACTTGTCTGCTAGTCTGTCGCTCCTTTTCGGTCGGGCTTACTCTTGATTTCTCTTCTTGCATACCATCAAGGGAATCCTCTTCTCCGGAAAACAAATCCTGCAAGTTCAATGCTCCTTCGATTTCTTTTTCTTCTTTATCCTTTTGTCCACTCGTCTGTCATTCCTCTTCGCTCGGGTCTACCCCTGAGTTTTCTTCTTGCGTATCATCAAGGGAATCCTCTTCAGAAAATAAATTCTACAGGATCATTGCTCCTTCAGTTTCTTTTTATTTCTTTGTCCTCTTGTCCCCTCGTCTGTCGTTCCTCTTTGTTCGAGCTTACTCTTGAGTTCTCTTCATGCATATCATCAAGGGAATCCTCTTCTTCAAAAAACAAATCCTCCAAAATCATTTCTTCCAGGCCCATTTTTTCTTTGTCCTCTAGTCCACTCGTCTGTCGTTCCTCTTCTCTCGGGGTTACCCGGGAATTCTTCAGCAGCCCCTTTCTTCTTCAGATTCTTAGTCGTCACACAACTAGGAAACAGAGACGGGTAGTCCTTCTTCAGTTCAGTCGTAGGACTATACTTTAAAGGCTTCTCCGCTACAATAGGACAAGGCACAAACGCGCTCCATCAACCTCATTACCCAGCAGGACGTCTACTTCTTCGACAGCCATTGAATCCTTTACCGCAAAATCAAAATTACCTGTAACCAACTCGCATGAAAGTTTTAAACGGCAAATAGGGGTGACCTCCTCATCTCCTATTCCCTTCAAAATAATTGAGTCCCCTGTAGGAGAATGTTCCACCAATGGGTGTACTCCCCGTACCACCATACTGTGGTTACAACCTGTATCACGCAATATCTTACCCGGGTTTAGCTCACTCCCGTCTATTGCTGTTAACATACCTTCATAAAATATGGTTTAAAGGCATCCATGCTGTTTGGGTTCATCCTGTTCGTCGAGTAAATGGTGGCTGGTTCATTTTCATCTTCATCCTTTTCCGATTGCTTCTTAGTCTTTGCATTATGTGAAGTCGAATTATCCTTAATCACTTCGGCGACTGCTTTAGGTTGGTTTGACCAACATTCCTTACTGATAATGGCCTCTCTTGCCACACTTAAAACAGACAATATCAACCTTCTGTACGTCTTTCACGATACTTGAAGGAGGATGATTCGACGTTTGTTGCTGTGGTACTATTGCATTCTGCTTAGGGACAGTACCAGTGCTACTTCTGTTGTAACTGTTGAACTTGTTTCCGCAGTTATTACCGAACTGGTTTCCGTCATTTGGCGAATACTTGACACTTGGTCGGAACGACAGTTCAAACTTCGCGCCCGTTGAGGGTTTACGACTGATAATATTATAATCTTCACTCAGCAATGCGGCTTTATCAAGTTTCTACACCTCTCTCTCTCTCAACTATGTGCGAATGTGTTTTTGAATTCCTCGTAGATACTGCTCTAGTATTATCAATTCTTTCAAATCAGGCATCTCCTTTAAGTTAGCAGCCTCTGTCCATTTCTTAAATTATCATCGTACCTTATAGAAGTAATCCAGGAAAGTAATTTTCTCGTCCTTTCTCAAACTTCGGAACCTTTCATTATAATATTCAATGGCTATCTGATACACTTGCAGCACACTTCTCTTCACTTCTTGATACTCCATCCTCTGGTCTTGAGATAAGGATAAGTGAGCACTGTGGCCCTTCTCAAAGAGCACACTCTGCAATAACATAGACCATTTAACTTCTGGCCATTTCATCGCTTTTGCGACCGTTATGAAATGATCGAAGATCTCATCTGGGGATTCTTCTGTGAACCTTGGAATTAACCTCTGGTCTTCAGACACATTAAACACGGGTTCGTGCATAGCAGGAGTCGTTTCTGTTTGAGCTGTCAACTGTGTATGGGCATGCCACAGCTCCAGCTCCCGCACTGTTATGTATTATTGTAACAATGTACTATGTTATTTCAAGTGTTTCAGGTATTGCACAACATTGCATCATATTGCATGAATAAGACATGTTATGCTTTGATCATAAGAGTAATGATTTGTTTTGGTATTAGGATTCAAACATTTGTTGGTTACCTCAGATAAGATAGGATTCTTTATGATTTATGCTGGAGTAGGATTTAAGTCTTTTCAGAGCGATGCTCTTTTGTTTAGCAATGTTTTGGTTAGTGAGATTTGTGTAAGACGCTCCATATACACTTGAGAGTCAGCTGTCACAAAGTGAAGTTCATAATGTAGTCTTTTATACATTAAAGACGTATTTTATTAATACCAACGTATTATTATCCATCAAGCAGATATTGACGAGATGGGATCAGCTGAGAAATAATTACTAATGATTATACATCTCTGTTTCCAGGTAATTATTATGGTTAATAGAACTTCCTACCAAAGTACAAAATCCCACAGTGGCGACGTAAAGGACGACGGACAAGCAGGGAGAAGCAAGCAGGGAGAAGCATTGGAGCCTTTGTACAAAGACGGCCAGCACAAGAGAAGTTCCGTTCTTACATTGGAAATCAAGAGTAAAATCGCCCAATGAAGATTTTACCAGCAGCAGAATAGGAATTTCATCAAATACACAAAAGGGTGAAATTTTAAGTTGGGTAGGTAGGAAGTATACTTGTGACTGCAACTTAACCTACCACAAGGTAAGCAAACAAAATGCCTTTTAACATCGAAGCACCTCAAGCCTTTAGCGTCACTGCTGAGCCTAATTCTGTTGCAACACGATGGCAACAGTGGTGTGAGGAATTTAAGATTTATTTAGAAGCATTAGGGAACATGAAGGATGCACAAAAGAAGGCATTATTACTTCATACAGCAGGTAGGGAAGTTCGGGAAGTGTTTAAGACTTTGCAGCCTACAGATGACACAAGTGAAGCTGCAATTAAGGCTCTTACCACATATTTTGCTCCTCAAGTCAATAAATTTTTTGAAAGATACCAGTTTTCAGCGCAAGCTTATCAGAAAGAAAATGAAAGTTTAGATGCATTTGTGACTAGACTAAAGAATTTAGCTGTTTCATGTGAATTTCTAGAGTTAGAGAATGTTATCATAGATCAAGTAATTGTACATTGCACATCAGAAGAGCTAAGAAAGAAATTATTGCAAGATAAAGATTTAACATTAGAAAAGGTATTGATAACAGGCAGAGCTTTAGAAACATCAAATAGGCAAAGTCACATAATAGGTAGTTCTACAAGCAATAGAATGGAAAATTCTAAAATTAATACAATAGGTTCTAAGTGGAAAACCAATGAGAATCAGAGAAGAAATATGTCAAAGCCTAGTCATAGAAAAGTGCCTAACACTAATGTTCATAAATATCAGAATCAGGGTTATTCACAGAAACAACAGGAAAAACCCAAGTGTTTTAGGTGTGGTAAAACTGATCATCTTGCATACGAAGCAAGGAAATGCCCTGCTACTGGACAGACATGCCAGAATTGCAGAAAGCTAGGTCATTTTGCAACTGCTTGTAGATTTCCTAAACAGTACGCAAAGAAAATAAATGCTACAGTTGATACTATGGGTCAAGAGAATAATGAGGAAAATGTTCATGATAATCAGGTTAGTTCAGAAACTGATTTTGCGTTTCACATAAATTCAGTCAATAAAGGTGCAAAGAAACATATCATGGTAGAAGTAATCATAAATGGTAAACCAATTTTGATGCAAGTTGACACAGCAGCCGATGTATCAATTATGTCTGAGAAAATGGCTAAAGGCATTCCTAATTTGTTATTAGAAGGTACAAATAGAGTTTTGAAAAGTTATAATGGTTTTGATATTCAGGTAATAGGGGTTTCGAACGTAGAAGTACAGTACAAAGAACAGAAATTAGAGAGAATGCCATTAACAGTAGTAAAAGGTAATGGACAAACTTTGCTAGGTTTAGATTGGCTACAGTATTTGAAGTTAGATTGGCCTAGTATTTTGAAGGTTGCAGGTAGACAAGATGAAAACAAAAATGAAATGTCTATGAATGATATCCTATCAGAGTTTCAAGACGTATTTGAAGATAAAATAGGTACAGTAAAGAACGCAAAGGCAATTTTAGTTTTGAAACCTGACAGTTCTCCTAGATTTTTTGCTCCAAGACCAGTACCATATGCATTGAAAAGTGCAGTTGAAACAGAAATCAAGAGATTAGAAAGTGAAGGTTCTTGGGAAAAGGTCACATATTCAGATTGGGCTACACCATTAGTTCCTATTGTGAAGGAAAGTGGACAGGTTAGGTTGTGTGGAGATTACAAAGTAACGTTAAATCCACAACTGCAAGTAGCTCAACATCCCTTACCAAATCCGAAAGACATGTTTGCAACTATGTCAGGATGCAGTGTTTTTTCTAAATTAGATTTAAGACAAGCATTTCAACAGCTTCCCATGGATGAAACTTCACAAGAATTATGTACAGTAAATACATCCTTAGGTTTGTTTAGGCCAAAGAGATTACCTTATGGAGTTGCAAGTAGTCCAGCTATATGGCAACAAACTATGGATAAGATTTTTTCAGGAATGCAAGGAGTATTCATTTTTATAGATGATATTTTAATTGCGGGTAAAGACACAAGAGAACATAGAGAAAGATTGCGAACAGTTCTGAAGAAGTTGAAGGAACATAATATTAGAGTAAATAAGAACAAATGTATTTTAGAAGTTGATTCAGTGGAATACTTAGGTTTTGTAATAAATGGCAAGGGTATTCACAAAACTAAAGAGAAGATTAAAGCTGTACAATCAACAAAAGTGCCAGAAAATGTTAAGGAATTACAATCATTTCTAGGTTTAGTAACATTTTATGGGAATTTCATTCAGAATTTGTCTACAATTGCAAATCCATTGTATAATCTGTTGAATAAGGGTGTAGAATGGAAGTGGACAAAAGAGTGTCAGGAATCTTTTGAAAGAATCAAGCAGGAAATAACATCACCTACATTCTTAGTACATTATCGAATGGATTTACCAGTTAAATTAGTTTGTGATGCATCAAACATAGGTCTAGGTGCAGTATTATCTCATGTAATGCCAGATGGAACAGAAAAACCAATTGCATTCACTTCTAGAGTATTGAACAAGGCAGAAAGGAATTACTCTCAAATAGAAAAGGAAGGTTTAGCATTAGTTTATGGAGTTAAAAAATTCCATATGTATCTTTATGGTAGGAAAAAGTTCACACTTGTTACAGATCATAAACCTTTATTAGCAATATTGGGTCCAAAAGCAAGTTTACCTACGTTGGTAGCTGCAAGACTACAACGTTGGGCAGTTACGTTAGCAGCGTACCACTATGATATAGAATACCGTCCAACATCAAATATGGGTAATGCAGATGCTTTATCCAGATTACCCGTAGACAAAGCTCCAGAAGAGTATGATGACAGTGTTCTGTTAATTTCAGTATGTAATGTACCAATAACTGCAAAAGATGTAGCACACAGTACCAAGCAAGACCCAGTACTTAGTAAGGTTTTGGAGAGTTTAATGACAGGTAGGGACTTATGTGGAAAGGAGGAAAATTGTAAACCGTATAAGGATATATGGTATGAACTGAGTGTGACACAAGGAATAGTGATGAGAGGTTCCAGGGTAGTTATTCCTAATTCACTGAGAAATAAGGTTTTGTCTGAAATACATGCTGATCACCAAGGTATTGTAAGATCAAAGTCAATTGCGAGAACTTTTGTATGGTGGCCAGGTGTAGATAAAGATGTGGAATGTTATATAAAGAATTGTATGAATTGTGTTATGCAACAAAACAATCCTCAATTTGCTAGAATGCACCCGTGGGAGTTGCCCAGGTATCCATGGCAAAGAGTGCATATAGATTTTGCAGGTCCTTTTTTGAATTATTTGTTTTTGATAGTAGTAGATGCTTACAGTAAGTGGCCAGAAATTATCCCAATGAAGACGACAACGTCTTACGCCACAATAAAAGAGTTAATGCAAATTTTTTCAACGCATGGTATTCCAGAAAGAATTGTTACAGATAATGGTCCACAATTTACTTCACAAGAGTTTAAAGAATTTTGTAATGTCAATGGTATTAAGCATACATTTTCAGCTACATATCATCCATCCACTAATGGAGAGGCTGAAAGATTTGTCCAAACATTTAAGCACAATATGAAGTGTAGAAGAGCAAATTCAAGTAATATGTTTTTGCATGTGTCAAAATTTTTATTGTCTTATAGAACAACGCCGCACAGCACAACAGGCGTGGCACCCTCAAATTTGTTAATGGGAAGGAGGATAAGGTGTAAGTTAGATTTGTTGTATCCAAGTTTGCAAAGTGATTTAGAAGATAAAGGGTATAAACAAATAGCAAAGCTTCCTAATGTAAGACATTTTTTACCTTTGTCTGATGTCATGGTAAGATCGTACAACACTCCAGAAAAGTGGGTACCAGGAGAGATTGTAAGAGAGATAGGAAATTTACATTATGATGTTCGTGTTGGTGATAATGTTGTAAAACGTCATGTTGATCAATTACAGCCGTTAAACAGAAAGACAGTAGAGCATGTGAATGTTAGAGATGAGAAACTTAAAGAAGTTGTTAGATCAAATGAGTCAAGTATTAACCAAGATGGTCCAACATCCAATGTAGATTCAGAACCAATTCATGTACCAGTACAAGATGAGGTTAAAGTGCTTCCTAATAGGATTAACAGAGGAAAGCCCCCTGAGAGATTAGATTTATGAATATTTTTACAATGTCAAGTTAAGGGGGAGGAGACTGTTATGTATTATTGTAACAATGTACTATGTTATTTCAAGTGTTTCAGGTATTGCACAACATTGCATCATATTGCATGAATAAGACATGTTATGCTTTGATCATAAGAGTAATGATTTGTTTTGGTATTAGGATTCAAACATTTGTTGGTTACCTCAGATAAGATAGGATTCTTTATGATTTATGCTGGAGTAGGATTTAAGTCTTTTCAGAGCGATGCTCTTTTGTTTAGCAATGTTTTGGTTAGTGAGATTTGTGTAAGACGCTCCATATACACTTGAGAGTCAGCTGTCACAAAGTGAAGTTCATAATGTAGTCTTTTATACATTAAAGACGTATTTTATTAATACCAACGTATTATTATCCATCAAGCAGATATTGACGAGATGGGATCAGCTGAGAAATAATTACTAATGATTATACATCTCTGTTTCCAGGTAATTATTATGGTTAATAGAACTTCCTACCAAAGTACAAAATCCCACACGCACATGTCGTGCAATCTCACGGGCTGCTTCTCATTCTTTTTCTTCCATTAACTTTGCATATCTTACAATCTCTCTGGCTTCTCGTTATTTTTCTTCCATTACCTTCTCACGTCGTCTTTCTTCTCTCTTATCTTCCTCCCGTCTTCTTTTTCTTTCTTCTCGTTCTGCCATCGTCTTCACCTAATCAAATTCTCTTCCGCTGCAATATGTTGAATCTCAGCTTCTACATCATTATCTGCTTTCATGCCTTCAGTTTGAGGGTCAACCGGTCCTTGCTTTGCTAAAAGTTGTACCAACCGTGTGTCACACGATCGTACATAGTTCATTTTGTGTATATATTATGCTGTATCTTCGCTCTTTCCTCGCACTAAAAAGAGCCTGAATAAACATGTCTGTTTTTCTCACCAGTAATAGTGTCGATTTTGAACATGAAATTTCTTGTTGCCTTGAGCTTTTGCATATAAAGGAGAGTGTTCTATAATAAACTCATTCAGTTGCTTTCATCCTGTCTTCGAGTCACAACCTTCTCTCGGCCCATCACATTGGTGACCGCAGAAGTCGACTCGCTCCTCCCACCTTCCACCCCCCTTCGCCCCTCCATTGTTGGTACTATGGCGGACTCTATGGAATTGGCGCTGCGGCTGCCCCATTGAAAATTTCATCATTCGCCAGCAGAGAGACGTTTGCTTGGTTTCAGCACGCAGAAGTCCAGTTTCGCATCAAGGGTGTGACTCGCTCAACCACCAAAGCAGATTATGTTCTCACGGTGATACCTGAGGACACCTTCCCGGAAATATCCGACTGGCTTTGTGAACAAGGAGACACCCCATTAGCATATGACGCCCTCAAAACATACCTTCTGCCGTAGTACTCGCCGTCGCCAGCCGCCTGTATAGCAAAGCTTTTTCAGCTTTCTCAACAGCCGTTGGGGGACCAAAGGGCTTTGCTCGCCCTCAGGGAAATGACCAGTATCACTCGCCTGCAACCTGCCGCAGACGGCTCTCCTCGTGAGGTGAACCTACTTCGTGCCCTTTTGATACGCCGTTTACCCGAACCTGTACGCGCTGCCATACCTGATGTCGATAGTTTACCTATAAAGGACTTGATGACCAAAGCTGACACCCTTATGGACACCCTCTTCAAGACCTCCATCAACGCCTCCACCCCTGACGAAGAGGACGCCTATTCAACGTCAACCGAAGCTGACGTGAAGGCCGTAGGACATACACGCCTACCCCGTGACTTGCCGAAGCGGCGACAAAGCCACCCACCACTCACTCGCGCCCCAACCAACGACTTTTACAGCCACTTACCGGCGCCCATCGAAGACACTGGTGCTTGTTGTTCTCTTTTGCCAAGGGAACTCTTCAGGACACGACGTAGTCTGTCTACGTCTGCCGAAGTCCGTTTGGTAGCTGCCAACGGATCTGCGATACCCACCTACGGTTAGGAGAACCTCACATTATCCTTCGGAAAAGGTAAATTTGATTGGAAGTTTCTCGTTGCTGACGTCACATTGCCAATCTTCGGTGCGGATTTCCTCTCTCATTTCCACCCTCTGGTCGATGTCGCCCACCGACGATTGGTCAACGCAGGCTCGTACTTGTCGACACCTCTTCAACCCGACCCTCCAACCTCACTCTCCGCATCAGCGCACCCACGGATGCCTACGCCCACCTCCTCACATCGTACCCGGAGGTTTTCCGTCCAGAACTTCTCCAAACGTCCACAGCACCTGCTAAGCACGGTATTTATCACTGTATCAAGAGGACGGGACCCCTAGTCTTTGCAAATTTCAGACGTCTGGCACTGGCACGATTGGCAGCCGCCAAACAGACATTCGCCGAAATGGAGGAAATGGGCCTTTGCCAAAAGGCCTCCAGCCCATGGTCGTCACCCTTACACATTGTTCTAAAAAAAGACGGCTCCCTCCGTCCGTATGGCGATTACAGGCACCTGAACATGCAAACAGAACCGGATCACTACCCCCTCCCAAACATCGCCGACGTGACCTCCTACCTGCACAAAGCGAAGGTTTTCTCTACGCTCAACCTCCTGAAGGGGTATTATCAGGTGCCTATGAACCCAAAAGACATCCCTAAGATCACCATCACCACTCCGTTTGGTACATACACCTTCAATTACTCTTGTTTTGGCCTTCGTAATGCCGGGGCCACGTTTCAACGTCTCATGGATGGCATCGTAGGGGACCTCCCTTTCTGTGTATGTTATGTGGACCACATACCTCCGTCACCTGCGCATCGTACTCGTCCACCTGCAACAAAACGGCCATGTAGTCTGGTACGACAAGTATACCTTTGGCGCTAACGAAGTGTCGTTCTTAGGGCACCGCATCACTCCTGAAGGAGTCCATCCCCTCCCTGAGACGGTAGCAGCTGTTTAGGACTTCTCCGCGCCCTTGACCGTCAAAGCTCAGCAGGAATTCTTGGGCATGATCGACTATTATCACCGTTTTCTGCCAGCCATTGACGCCACTCTTGTTCCCCTCTACGCTTCCCTCAAGGGCAAGCCAAAGGACCCGAAGTGGGGTCCTCTTCAAGAAGTGGCCTTCTGCAATGCAAAGAAGGCCCTATCAACTGCTTTGGCTCTCACTTTTCCTATCCCACATGCCCCTCTCCTTCTCTCCACTAATGCTAGCGACGTCGCTGTTGGTGCAGTACTCGAGCAGGTGGTAAACGGCTCGCCCCACCCATTGGCCTTCTTCAGCAGAAAACTGTCCTAGGCAGAATCAGGTTATTCTACCTTCGATCATGAATTGCTGGTGGTGCACTTGGCTGTCCGTCACTTTCACCATTTCTTAGAAGGTACTCCCTTCGTCATTCGCACAGACCACATGCCTCTGGTGCACGCCTTCACTCAACAGTCTGACGCTTGGTCCGCCCGTCAACGCCGACATCTCTCCGCCATGGCTGAATACAATTGGACCCTTCAATATGTCCCTGGGAAAATGAATCCCGTTGCCGATGCCCTGTCAAGAAACACGTTGGCTGCCGTTCAACTGGGATTGGATTACAATGCCCAGGCTGAAGCCCAACGACAGGATCCAGAGTATCAAGCATGTAAGACATCCTGCACGTTCTACCATTGGGAAAACTTCCCCCTCGAAGACTCCAACACTACCCTCCTCTGTGACGTCAGTACTGGTAGACCGCGACCTTGGATTCCTGCTCCCATGCGCCTGCAGGTGTTTGATATCATTCATGGCCTTTCACATCCCTCGTGCCGTTCTACCGCACAGCTGCTGAAGACAAAGTTCATTTGGCACGGCATTTCTAAGGATGCTAAGGATTGGGTCCACACCTGTACTTCTTGCCAAACTTCCAAAGTACATCGACACATGGATTCAGGAGTGGGCACCTCTCCTCAACCCCAGCGTCGTTTCGCATACATTCACGTCGACGTTGTAGGTCCCCTACCCACATCACAAGGACATCGTTACCTGTTTACCATCATCGACCGCTCCACTCGTTGGCCTGAAGCCATTCCCATGGAAACTGCAACGTCTGGCTCATGTACATCTGCCTTACTCTCAGGATGGATTGCAAGATTTAGTATCCCTGAGCATCTTACTTCTGACAGGGGTACCACTTTCACCTCTCAATTATGGACATCATTAGCGAATGCCCTGGACATCACCCTACATCAGACAACGGCCTACAACCCCGCTGCTTTGATGTCCCGCTGCAAGGATTCCAACTGGTTTACTCAGCTTCCCTGGGTCCTCCTGGGACTAAGGACCACTCCTAAAGACGCCCTCGATGTCTCGGCAGCTGAGATGGTGTATGGCGACCCGTTAGTCGTCCCTACCAAATTTTTTCCTTCTACAACCTCCTCCGACAATCTCCAGCGCATACGTCACGTCGTGGGAAAATTTACTCCATGCCGCCAGACTTACAAGCCCCCAGCGAAGCATCACATACCGACAGACTTGCACTCTGCAACGCACATCTTCCTGAGCAACGACACTAGCAAGCCACCTCTAACATCCCCTTACACGGGCACTTTCCTTGTGATCCATCGCAGTCCGAAAGTATTCCTACTAAACATTTGTGTCAAAGAAGTCTGGGTCTCCATTGATCGTCTAAAACCTGCTTATATCTTGCAAGGTGACCCGCCTACAGTTCACCTCTGTAGATCAGGGCGCCCTCTTTAACATGTACAGTATGTCATTTTTAGGCCGGGAGCCATGTACAAACCGTGTGTCACACGATCATGCATAGTTCATTTTGTGTATATATCATGCTGTATCTTCGCTCTTCACTCACACTAAAAAGAGCCTGAAT
>NC_090735.1:97371045-97418545 GCF_036898095.1 Palaemon carinicauda | reverse complement strand
AAGAGGAGAGCCGCAGGATTGCATAATTTTGGAGTAAATGGAGAGCGTGCTCTTGTAAACAAATACCAAAAAAAAAAGAAAAAAAAAAGCTATGTACAAGTTAATATAATAAAAAATAAACTTTAGCCATTCGTCCATTAAAGTGGATATACTTATCATTGACCCTGCTTCATATATTTGTAATTAAAAAGGGTTTGGCACTAATATTTGTGGCTGTTGTAAATTTACTTTCAAATGTTGAATCTAGATAGTTTTTTTTTTTTTTTTACTTTAGAGCAAAGAACTATCGGAGGAAAACTTATAAAAAGCAAAATAACTTTATAAAGGATAAAAATGAAAATAAAGAAAATTAATAAAATAGATATTTCCACCAATATGCTGAGTTTAAGAGTCAAGCCTTTATTTAAACCCCAAGTTTAACAGTCAAACTTTCAAAAGAAAACTCAAGTTTAACAGTCAAACATATTTTAAAACCCCAAGTTTAACAGTTAAACCTCTTTTCCTTGAAAGCCCTAAGTTTAACAGTCAAACTTTTGTTTCTTGAAAACCCCAAGTTTACCAGTTAAACTGCTTTTTTCTTGAAAACCCCAAGTTTAACAGTCAAACCTTTTTTTTTTTTGAAAACCCTAAGTTTAGCAGTCAAACTTTTTTTCTTGAAAACCACGAGTTTAACAAACTTTTTTGTTGAAAACCCCAAGTTTAGCAGTCAAACTTTTTTTTTCTTGAAACCCCCAAGTTTAGCAGTCAAACTTTATTTTCTTGAAAACCCTAAGTTTAGCAGTCCAACTTTTTTCTTGAAAACCCTAAGTTTAACAGTCAAACTCTTTTTTCTTGAAAACTCCAAGTTTAGCAGTCGAACTATTTTCTTGAAAACTCTAAGTTTAGCAGTCCAACTTTTTTCTTGAAAACCCCAAGTTTAATAGTCAAACTTTTTTTCTTGAAAACCCCAAGTTTAATATTCAAACTTTTCTTTTTCTTGAAAATCCCAAGTTAAACAGTAAAACCTATTATTCTTGAAAACATTAAGTTTAGCAGTCAAACATTTTTTTACTTGAAAACGCTAAGTTCAACAGTCAAATTTTTTTTTTCTTGAAAACCCTAAGTGTAGCAGTCAAACTTTATTTTCTTGAAAACCCAAAGTTTAACAGTCAAACTTTTTTTTTTATGTGGGTGGAGAGGGTTGTCGTGACCCGCCCCACCCCTTAACTCTCGCTTCTCTGGATCCGCTAGTGTGTCCCACCATCACCAGTGTGCAGGGGCTAGCATGGTGAATAAAACTGTCTAAACCCCAGATATGAATAAACACGTGTCTGAGGCTTTTGTTCTACAGTGGACACAAACAAAGGTATACACAAACATACACACATTTTATTTATGTATGTATATATATATATATATATATATATATATATATATATATATATATATATATATATACAGTATATATATATATATATATATATATATATATATATATATATATATATATATATATATATATATATATATATATATATATATTTATATATATATATATATATATATATATATATATATATATATATATATATATATTCAAATAAACCATATATTATTGATACATTAATGTCTGGATTCTCTTAATGACCTCGGGATCAGAGCCCTTGGCGAAATCACACAAAGACAAGAGGTTGTGACCGGCCGGGAGTCGAACCCTGGTCCGGCAAACTTGTATAGACAGTGACTACCACTTGGCCATTATATATTGGTTGTGAATCTTACCTTCCCATGCTTGAATATCCCACAGCCATCCCACAACTCTAACAGTGAAGAACCGAGTGAACCAAATAAGGATGAGCTTCTGGGTATCCTCCTACCCTGCTGTAAGTGGTTCAAGTAAAGTTTATTGCTATATATTCAAAACTTGTTACTCTTTATCATCTTGAGATTAGAATAGTCTTCAAGAACAAAAAGCTAAATCCCATCCCTCTAATTTTCCCTCTCATGGATTATGTAAGAAAGCATGTGTATTGGGAGTCATTTCAGTCTTCATCATCATCATTATCATCTCCCCCTACGCCTATTGACGCAAAAGGCCTCGGTTAGATTTCGCTAGTCATCTCTATCTTGACCTTTTAATTCAATCCTTCTCCATTTATCATCTCCTACTCCATGCTTCATAGTCCTCAGCTATGTAGTGTCTTTGGAGCCCAGCTGAATGTTTGGTGAACTAATCTCTCTTGGGGAGTGCAAAGGGCATGCCCAAATCATCTCCATCTACCCCTCATCATGATCTCATCCACATGTGGCACTCGAGTAATCTCTCTTATAGTTTCATCTCTAATCCTGTGATGCAATTCAACTCCCAATATCCTTCTGCGGGCTTTGTTCCCAAATCTACTAAATCTATTGGAGATTGTTTCATTGTCCTACCATAACTCGTGTCCATAGAGTAACACCAATCTCACTAAACTAATTTATAGTCTGATTTTATATGTAATTTCAGGCGATTTGATTTCCAAATTTTACTTAACGTAGCCATTGTCTGATATGCTTTTTCCAATGTTTCACTAAACTCTAATTCTAAAGACCCTGTATTGGAGATCATAGTTCCTAAATACTCAAATGATTCTATCATCCAATGATATTTCATCTTCCATTGCATACTCCGTTCTCATCATCTCTACCTTTCTTTTATTTATCCTCAACCTAACCTCGTGTGATATTTCATGTATTCTGGTAAGCAAACATTGCAAATCTTGTGGTGTTCTGCTAACAAGGACAGCATCATCAGCATACTCTAGGTTTGCTAAATTCCTATCACCAATCCAGTTCAATCCTTCTCCACCATCTCTGATTGTTCTACGCATTACAAAATCCATGAGGAGGATAAACAACGTAGGTGACAACACATTCCCTTGGAGTACTCCGCTGTTCACTGGAAATTCATTTGATAAGAATCCTTTAACATTAACTTTGCACTTACTTTGCTCATGAACAGACTTAATCTAGTTTATATATTTAAGAGGAACTCCATGATAATGCAGAACTCTCCACAAAATTGCCCAGTGCACACTATCAAAGGCTTTTTCATAGTCCACAAATGCCATCGAAAGGGGTTATCTTAGCCTTGTGAAATTCCTTCAGCCAGAGTTCAGATATTATTAATATGTCGAAATATTTCTCATTTAACAATTATCTTATTTGAATTGTTTTACTAACAACAGATTGAATATTTACCATATTTTACCATTTATGATGTCTTTAGTATCCGTGCTCCGTATTTTTTGCTAGTCTAGTCAATTCCAAATCATAAAGCTTTGCAATATCTTCAATTCATTATGTGATAATTTATTTTTTTTAACTTATTTCAATTTATACATTTTTACCACTTGGGAGTTACATTCCTTGGTGTTATGATTTCCAGTACATTCCCGCCACACCTGATCATCAGACTTAAACTTACAGTCTTTTCCACTGCTCATACCTTCGACAGTGGAAGAAGGTGATCGGTGGTACTTATCACCTATGCTTAACTTCAGGATAACATTTCAGCATGAATTGGTAGCCCACTCACAGTACTTTTCTTAAGAATAACAAATTTATCTTTTCTATATTCCGAATCGAATCCAAGCAACGACTCCTATGAATCAAAGCATTTACTACATCATCTTCAACATTGCATATTATCATTTTTGGATCTAGTTTTCAAAATTTTCTCGCTTCGGTATCATCAACAATGTTTTGAATCTTTCGTCTTGAATCCGGTCATCAGCGAAATTTACAATAACAATTGAAGTGACCTCGTATTAAGAACTATACTAGTGCAAAAGTTATTTGGCCGTTGGACTAGGGTCTTTTTCACAATACTTAGTGGAGGATTCCTCTTTTTTCGATCACTTTCCTTTACAACTCTTAATCGGCGTCAATGACCTTCGATGTCAGGATGCCAGAGAACTTCAAATCATTCATTATAACACCTGAAATTTTCTATAGTATATCAACCCCATTTTTTTTTTACTGTGGTTTTAGTTTATGCTTGTGTTGAATTGATTACAAGCAGATTTTCTCCTTAACTTTTTCAGCATTATGTCGCCTTCTCATTTTTTGAGGCCATCAGTGTCTGAGGTGTTAACCCAGTTTATCAAATATTCTTCACTAGATTATTTACTTTCTCAGTAACATTAATTGATTTTGGGCCAGTAGCCGGGGTAGAAACCGCTGAGTCAACAGCGACACAACCAATGCTGCTCTCCAATTCAACAATTCTAGCCTGATGTTCTCCTACAAAACACTCATCACTTTCTTATATTGAATTCTAGTTTTGCTATGAATTATTGTATCATACATTAACCAAATACTTTAGTTTGGCTTGATGGTTAATTGTTTAATCAATTGCACCATTGGTTTTCGTGCTAAATTACAGCTCGCAGATATCTCGCAACAGATTGGATAAAATTGAAGTAAAGATAGCCAATCCATGTAGCAAGCGTTTCAATACTATAAAAATTGAAAGACATGCCATTCCTAGTTTTTTAGAGGGTGTATACGTATTCTATTAGGCAATGCAATGGGGAAAACTGGATCGCCATTCAGATCCGGGGCAGAGCCTATTGAAAAGGGAAGGGGTGTCAATTATCTTTTTCCCACACCCAACGATAATTATTCCAAAACGGATCACGTGGACTTTCTAAAAGAAGTATCAGTGTTGCTCGCTGTCTCTCTCTCTCTCTCTCTCTCTCTCTCTCTCTCTCTCTCTCTCTCTCTCTCTCTCTCTCTCTCTCTCTCTCTGGGTATTTCTCGTATACTTTTGTAAATAGAAACTTAGAAATAAAAGTATTCTTATGGAAGAACATAAGTGAAAATAGAACTACATCATGACGGGAAATTGCCACTCTTGTAGACTTGCTAAGGGAAAGGACGAAGATTGAATTGAAGGCGCGATCAGGCTAGTTTGACATTTTCCTCTGTATGAGTAATGGAGGCTGGAGCATAACCTGTGTATAGATTGATTAGATTTTTAAAACTATACCAGTTTCTATCTCCATTGTTTACTTTTGGAAGATTGAATATGAGTTACTGCGCAAGCGTAATCATTAACTGGTTTTTTAAGCAATTAAGAGCTTCCAAATATTCATGCACAAGTTCCTGGATATTTTTCTACACCGGTCAGTATTTTCTCAACCCTCCTTCAGCGCCAGTATGACTACCATTACATGAAGACCTTTAAAGGTTTAAAGGCCACTAGCAAGGGACAGTGGCATTGCCCTATCGAGCAGGACAATGCCCTAGAGACTGACCATTTTTACATATGATCAGTGGCCAACCACTGCCGTCTCAATACAGAAGGCCTGGGCATGCCGGCCATGTGAGGGCTAGGACGTAATAGCCTGCGTCGGTTGGTCCAAGCGGCAAGCGTTCAAACTCAGTCTGCAATCTGTCTTCATCCGAGCAATAACCTCTGGTGATTTGTGTTTTATCCTCTAATATTGGATTTCATGCTGGGTATTATGCAAGGTAAAAGTTACACATAGTTTACTTATTGGATTTACGGTAGTAAAATAAAAAATTTGTGTTTAATAACTGCTTTACCAGTCGGTTTATATACAAAAGCCGGTAATTCCAGATTGGTATGTTTGAATATCTTGGGCAAATACCGTAAACTAAACTTATTGCATTACTACTTCACTTGTTATATAGTCATTAATAACAAGATCTGCCATGAGAGGTACAGGATGTAAGGCATTTTTACACTATAATGAAGTTTTAAACTGGAATGTGATAAAATTTTAAATTTACCGTCACTGTTTTGTATCTCGTGTGGCCATACGAGAACGCGACAGTGTTTTTAATAATATAAAGGCAAAAAGTATAGGCAACAAATTTCTCATCATAATTCAACTCAATTTATTTCGTTCGATCGGGTGCCAGTATTTCAAAGTTTGGATGAGGAATATTTTCTCAAAACTTATATAATAATAACATTATCTGCCATAAAAGCAACAGGACGTAAGCAGAGTGACGAGATTCAGAAAATTTAAATAAGAGAAGCCTAAATCAATGACGTAGGAAAAAAATTTCCGTTGGGGGGAGTGGGGCGGCTGTGTTTGAAATGGCACTTTCGCAATTTCTGCGTATCTGACAGCAAATTGCCGCATAAAAAAATGTAATTTTGACGATTTTCATATGACCAATTGAAATTTTTACACATCGACTATCAACACCGGTAGGCTTACTTGATTCATTTACCAAAAACATATTGACGATGTTGATTCTTTGCTATAAACTCAATCACAATATCTATCAAGTTAAGGCTATCGCTTTTCTAAGCATACTATGTTTCTTTCTTAAGATTTAGTATAGTGTAAGGACATCAATTCCTCCGTCATCCAGCAACTTCACGAAGAAGGTTTTAGTTAGAGAAAAAAGTATTGATAGTAGCAAGTCCGAGTAAGTAGGAGAGACTGGGAGAGGAGAGAAGGATTATCAGTAGGAGAGAATAGGAGTAGGTTGAAGCAAAGAGGCTTATTCCTGCTCTGTGGTGGGAATTGGGAAGAGCACACATGATGGGTGAAATGGATTGGAAGAACTGTGTGCAGGGAGTAGGGAAGGAAGTAAGGAGATAGGAAAAACAATAGCTGTTTCCTTATGTGGAACACGGCCAAGTAATAACTATTCTCCATTTAGGAATTAGGAATTAGGAAGGATAGAGAGGTTATGTATGCTGCAAGCAGAGGAGGCTTATCCCTGCTCTGTGGCTGGAAACTGGAATTGTTGCAGGAGTTGCAGGAAGGTGGAGGTCGAGGATAAGGAAAGGACTCTGGTAAGGATCTGGAAGGCGATAGGTATGAGGTGTTGCAAGGTGAGAGACTCAATTTCTTGAGCCAAGGATTGGGAAGGGGATGAGGGTGAGGGTCGTTGCTGGTCCTTATGAGGAGCAGTTGCAGGTCGGTGCTGGTCCTTTTGGGGAACAGTTGCAGGTCGTTGCTGGTCCTTATTAGGAGCAGTTGCAGGTGCAGACGCAGGAGCAGTAGGTGGCTGACGTGGTCTTCTCTGGCGAGGAGTTCTCTGTTCTTTAGGTGGTTGGGTTGGAGCTGGTTTCTTTTGGTTTGGAGAGGATGTATTCTTCATAGCTGCTATCCTCTTGAGACGCTCTGGGCAGCGCTTATTTCAAGCATGGTGTGGCTTAGAACAATTAGGGCACTTAGATGTGGTTTGTCGACCTTCTTTGTGGGCCTTAATGCACACTTCTGTGCAATGTCGCTGGCTGCAGACACCGAAGATGATGGGGCCTCTGCATTCTTCTTTATGATATCCAAAGCGTTGGCATCTATAACATCGGAGGGGCTCAGGTGTGTAATCTTCAATGGGGAAAGTTCCCCAGACTCCTAAGTCCAGTTTGGAGGGAACCGGACCTATAAAGGGGGCAATGAGACGTCAAACTGGAACGTCATCTTTGCTTGTGCAGCGAACAGCACAGTCAATGTTGCTGCACGACGTTGCAAAGGAGTCCCCTTTTTCGGGTTACTTTCTGCCCCTCTTCATGTCTTGTTAAACCCCTCCTTCATCCCTCATCTTACATCCTTTTATCCCTCATCCTGCATCCTTTTTCCTGTTCCAAACTCTTTCCAATCCAACCTCTGCTTTTCTTAATATACCATATTTTGCTCCTTTAGGAGTTCTCATTCCAGATTGCTATCCTCTTACGGGCTGTCTAGGACAAGAGCCTGTGTCATGCTACAAGGCATGGCAATCTTAACGAACGAACGAACGAGCAATTTCACCGAATTCTCTATTTCATTTAAATTCTCCTTTCGCCACACTGTGGCTAACTGATATATCTATTCCGCTCCCTCAGAGCTACAATTTCATGTATTTATTATTTCATTACCTATTTCTATTGATTTGTAATTCAAGTATTTGTGCGTGTGTAAAAACACATATTTTGGCAGTTAGTTCGAGCCAAATTGGCGCCTGCGCGCATGCTACTTTTCCGTCCGCACCCTGTATTATATTCCCACGCATGTTTGAATAAACTGTCAGTTGTCGTTGGTAAAGCTTGTCTCACTGTCCTTACAACTGGTGACCCCGGAGTTGAAGTAGCATCAGCGGTTTTGGCTTTGCCATTAACGGACTTATTACGCTGTGCTACCTTCTTTTACTCCGTTACCTTAGGCGTGAGCTTCAGCCTTTGGTGCTCCTACACCTCGGTGCATGTAAGGCAGTAGGATGAGCTTAACCGACATATCAATTTCCCACCTCTTCGCCGACTTGTCGACTGACCACAATGGCAGATTCAACACGCCCATCACGCCCAACGGCCTCGCCTCCACACCCAAAGTCAAACTGGCGCCGTTTTCTCAACACAACACCGCTTCCTGGTTCCTGAGAGCGGATGTACTCTTCCGAGTCGCTAGGCTCTGCGATTCCTGCGCCAAGGCCGACATCGTTCTCACCTCCATCCCAGAGGAAGTGTTCGACAAGATTTCTCCATGGCTCGACGCCCAGGCTGGGCAAGTTTCCTATGAGGACCTGAGAACGAAACTCATGGGTATCTACTCACTCTCTGTTTCAGCAAGGGCACAGAAAGTCCTGGACCTCGCCGGCAAACCCATGGGTGACACCTCTCCAGTCAAGGCATGGGACGAGTTAACCGGCCTGCTAATACTCCCCGAAACCGGCAGCAATGGCCGATAGCGCGAGATTAGCCTATCTTGTGAGATTTTCCTTCGATGCCTACCGCAGGACGTAAGGGCCCAATTGGCATACGCCGACGCACTTCCGATGAATGAACTCCTGTCGAAGGCTCAGAAGCTCCACGAGGCCTCCAAAGCATCTCGCCTCGGGGCATCATCAGTATCGTCTTTGTTCTCCTCCTTCAGCTGCTCATCCATAGACTCTTCAGCAAAGGCTCATGACGATGACGACGAGATCATCGTTTCAGCAATAAGGAAACCACCGCAACCGACACGTCCGAACCCTAGGCCTAACCCAGCATGGTGCTTTTACCACCAACAGTTTGGCAGCAACGCCAAGAAATGTAGAGCACCGTGCAACTTCCCTAGAAGATGACACCAGAAGAGACCACCTACCACCATCGCAGCTGCAGGAAACCAAAACAAGAATGGTTTCTATATCCTCGACACCATCTCCAACCGTGGACTCATGGTCGACACCGGAGCTATGCAGTCAATGTTCCTGCCGTCACAAGCCGACCTAGACAGTGGTCCCAGCAAAGACACCCCCTCACTCGTCGCCGCCAACGGATCTCCCATACGGTGTTATGGGACCAGGACCCTCAGGATATCTATCATGGGCAGTTCGTATTCCTGACCCTTCGCCATCACTGACATCAGTCCCCCACTCCTCGGTGCAGATTTCCTTGCTCACCACGGACCTCTTGTTGACGTTGCTGGGAAACGCATCATCGACACAGGAACCTGCCAGTCCCGTGCCCTAAGAGCCGGCCCTGCCACAATATCCGTATCTGCTGTAATGACGCAGCCCTACGCCGACCCCCTGCAAGAATTTCCTGACGTTTTCAAGCCCGAGCTCCGACACTCGCCGGGATCCCCCTCCAAGCACGGGATCTACCACCACATCACGACAACGGGACCTCCTACTCATGCCAAATTCCGCCGCCTCCCGCCCCAGAAGCTGAAGGACGCCAAACGTGCCTTTGAGAACATGGAATGCATGGGTATCTGTAAGAAAGCATCGAGCCCCTGGGAATCTCCCCTACACATGGTAAAGAAGCCTGACGGGATCTGGAGACCTTGCGGCGACTACAGGCGCCTCAACCTCATCACAACGCCCGACCACTACCCCCTGCCCAACATGCAAGACCTGACGAATGCGTTGCATGGCTCGAAATACTTCACCAAGATGGACCTTCTCAAGTCTTACTTCCAGGTCCCCGTATTTCCGGAGGACATTCCGAAAACTGCCATTGTGACACCGTTCGGATCCTATACCTTCGCATACTCAACCTTCGGTCTACGCAATGCGGGGGCGACCTTCCAACGACTAATGGATAGAATCCTGGGCGACCTACCATTCTGCGTCTGCTACGTTAACGACATCCTGATATTCTCAAAGACCAAGAAGGAACACCGGAGGCACGTCCGCGCCGTCCTCAAACGCCTACAGGAGAATGGCCTGGTTGTAAGTTTCGACAAACGCACGTTCGGCGCGGAAAGAGTGGACTTTCTCGGTCATCGCATATCCTCGTGAGGGGTAAAACCCATGACAACCAAGGTGGACGCCATCAGAAAGTTCCCGGTACCTACGACCACCCGTCAACTTCAAGTGTTCCTGGGGATGGTCAATTACTACAGGCGCTTCATACCCAACGTCGCACAGACCCTGACACCCCTTGACGACGTTCTGAAGGGAAAGGCAAAAAAACTTGAGTGGGGTTTTCCCCAACAAAACGCATTCATCCGGACAAAGGACGCCCTCGCAAAAGCCACCACCCTGGCTTATTTCGATGATAACGCACCCCTGCGACTGACGACCGACGCCAGGAACGTCGCCTGTGGGGCTGTGCTGGAACAGCTCGTCGATGGTTCTCCTCGACCGCTGACATTCTTCAGCAGGAAATTGAAACCCGCCGAAACAAGATACAGCTCCTTCAACAGGGAACTCCTCGCTGTCTACCTCGCCGTCCGCCACTTCAGGCACATCCTGGAGGGCACACCCTTCATAATCGCGACGGACCATCAACCCCTCGTACACCCCTTCACAAATTCTACAGACGCATGGTCCTCCCGACAACAACGTCATCTTGCAGCAATCGCCGAATTCGGGTTCACCATAAGCTATGTTCCCTTAAAGAAATACCCAGTTGCGGACGCCCTTTCAAGGATTGAAATTGGCACAATCCACCTGGGAATTGATTACGCCAACCTCGTATCCGAGCAGCGCACCGACCAAGAGGCACAGGATCACCTGACGGGACCATCCGCGCTCAAGATAACTGCGATTCCCCTTGGGCTTGCAGGAGTAACATCCTCTGCCACACCATCACCGGCCGCCCACGTCCCTGGATTCCAGCTTCCTGCAGAAGAAAAATATTTGACATCATCCATGGACTTTCACACCCCTCGAGATGCACCACTGCTCGCCTTCTGGCTGAAAAGTTCGTCTGGCCAGGTATCAAAAAGGATGCCCGGGAATGGGCGAAGACATACATCAACTGCCAATCAAGCAAAATCAGCCGCCACACCGAATCGGGGATAGGTGATTTTCCCCAACCGAAAAGACGTTTCGGTCACATACATGTCGACGTCGTGGGACCGTTGCCGCCTTCAGGATCTGCTCGCTACCTGCTGACAATCATCGATCGCTCCACGAGGTGGTTGGAAGCATCGCCGATGACCGAAGCTACAACCCAAGCAAGCGCCGAAGCCCTTTTGTCAAGCTGGGTGAGCAGATTTGGCGTTCCTGACGACATCACGACAGAGATATGGCTCGCTCTGGCAAACCTGATGGGAACGACTCTCCACAGCACCATGGCATACAACCCCGCAGCAAACGGCATGGTCGAAAGAACTCATCGCGCCCTCAAGGCGTCCCTGATGGCGAGCTGCACCAACGGGGACTGGAAATCACGACTTCCTTGGCTACTCCTCGGCCTTCGCACTGCCCCTCGCGCAGATGGTGAGCCATCGCCCGGCGAAAAGGTTCACGGAGAGGCGCTCACAGTCCCCGGCGAATTCTTTCCCACATCAACCGACGACACGCAGCTGGATCATCTTAGGGACATCGCCAGGAAATTCAGACCATGTCTTAAACCTTACCAGGACAGAACTAAGCATTTCAAGCCAAAGAACCTGGATGACTGCGGGTATGTTTTCGTCCGTGTCGACGCTCATCGACAGCCGCTAACCAGACCTTATCGAGGCCCCTACCAAGTAATCAAGAAAACGACGAAAGCCTTCCTTCTCGACGTGCATGGCCAAGAAGACTGGGTCTCAATAGACTGCGTGAAACCGGCGTTTCTCGAAGGGAGCGACACTGCCTCCGTGGGACCTGACAGATCTGGAGTTCCCTCTCAAAACAAGGCGCCCAATGAGAAGAAAAGCAACAAACGACGACGAGAGGTAGCGATCCATCACCGACCGCCGACGCGCCCCTCTGTTCAAGAACAAGAGGAACCCTCCAACGCCTGAAACGATACGAAGATTAGTCTCATCAGCCCTCTACGCCACCTGATGTCTTGGGGGGGGGGGGGAGTACTTGTAAGGACATCACTTCCTCCGTCGTCCAGCAATTTCACCGAATTATCTATTTTATTTAAATTCTCATTTCGCCACACTGTGGCTAACTGTATATATTTATTCCACTCCCTCAGAGCTACAATTTCATGTATTTATTATTTCATTACCAATTTCTATTGACTTGTAATTCAAGTATTTGTGTGTGTGCAAAAACACACATATTTTGGCGGTTAGTTCAAGCCGAATTGGCGCCTGCGCGCATACTACTTTTCCGTATGCACCTTGTATTATATTCCCACGTATGATTGAATAAACTGTCAGTTGTCGTTGGTGGAGCGATCAGGCTAGTTTGACATTTTCCTCTGTATGACTAATGGAGGCTGGAGCATAACTTGTGTATAGATTGATTAGATTTTTAAAACTATACCAGTTTCTATCGCCATTGTCTACTTTTGGGAGATTGAATATGAGTTACTGCGCAAGCGTTGTTCGCATTCTCTTTACCCTCAATTCAGTTTTTGTATGGCGTAATCATTACCTGGTTTTTTAAGCAATTAAGAGCTTCCAAATATTCATGCACGAGTTCCTGGATATTTTTCTACACCATTCAGTATTTTCTCAACCCTCCTTCAGCGCCAGTATGACTACCATTACATGAAGACCTTTAAAGGTTTAAAGGCCACTAGCAAGGGACAGTGGCATTGTCCTATCGAGCAGGACAATGCCCTAGAGACTGACCATTTTTACATATGATCAGTGGCCAACCACTGCCGTCTCAATACAGAAGGCCTGGGCATGCCGGCCATGTGAGGGCTAGGACGTAATAGCCTGCGTCGGTTGGTCCAAGCGGCAAGCGTTCAAACTCAGTCTGCAATCTGTCTTCATCCGAGCAATAACCTCTGGTGATTTGTGTTTTATCCTCTAATATTGGATTTCATGCTGGGTATTATGCAAGGTAAAAGTTACACATAGTTTACTTATTGGATTTACGGTAGTAAAATAAAAATGTAGTGTTTAATAACTGCTTTACCAGTCGGTGTATATACAAAAGCCGGTAATTCCAGCTTGGTATGTTTGAATATCTTGGGCAAATACCGTAAACTAAACTTATTGCATTACTACTTCACTTGTTATATAGTCATTAATAACAAGATCTGCCATGAGAGGTACAGGATGTAAGGCATTTTTACACTATAATGAAGTTTTAAACTGGAATGTGATAAAATTTTAAATTTACCGTCACTGTTTTGTATCTCGTGTGGCCATACGAGAACGCGACAGTGTTTTTAATAATATAAAGGCAAAAAGTATAGGTAACAAATTTCTCATCATAATTCAACTCAATTTATTTCGTTCGATCGGTTGCCAGTATTTCAAAGTTTGGATGAGGAATATTTTCTCAAAACTTATATAATAACAACATTATCTGCCATAAAAGCAACAGGACGTAAGCAGGATGACGAGATTCAGAAAATTTAAATAAGAGAAGCCTAAATCAATGACGTAGGAAACAAAATTTCCGTTGGGGGGAGTGGGGCGGCTGTGTTTGAAATGGCACTTTCGCAATTTCTGCGTATCTGACAGCAAATTGCAGCATAAAAAAATGTAATTTTGACGATTTTCATATGACCAATTGAAATTTTTACACAACGACTATCAACACCGGTAGGCCTACTTGATTCATTTACCAAAAACATATTGACGATGTTGATTCTTTGCTATAAACTCAATCACAATATCTATCAAGTTAAGGCTATCGCTTTTCTAAGCATACTATGTTTCTATCTTAAGATTTAGTATAGTGTAAGGACATCAATTCCTCCGTCGTCCAGCAATTTCACGAAGAAAGGTTTTAGTTAGAGAAAAAAGTATTGATAGTAGCAAGTCCGAGTAAGTAGGAGAGACTGGGAGAGGAGAGAAGGATTATCAGTAGGAGAGAATAGGAGTAGGTTGAAGCAAAGAGGCTTATTCCTGCTCTGTGGTGGGAATTGGGAAGAGCACACATGATGGGTGAAATGGATTGGGAGAACTGTGTGCAGGGAGTAGGGAAGGAAGTAAGGAGATAGGAAAAACAATAGCTGTTTCCTTATGTGGAACACGGCCAAGTAATAACTATTCTCCATTTAGGAATTAGGAATTAGGAAGGATAGAGAGGTTATGTATGCTGCAAGCAGAGGAGGCTTATCCCTGCTCTGTGGCTGGAAACTGGAATTGTTGTAGGAGTTACAGGAAGGTGGAGGTCGAGGATAAGGAAAGGACTCTGGTTAGGATCTGGAAGGCGATAGGTATGAGGTGTTGCAAGGTGAGAGACTCAATTTCTTGAGCCAAGGATTGGGAAGGGGATGAGGGTGAGGGTCGTTGCTGGTCCTTATGAGGAGCAGTTGCAGGTCGGTGCTGGTCCTTTTGGGGAACAGTTGCAGGTCGTTGCTGGTCCTTATTAGGAGCAGTTGCAGGTGCAGACGCAGGAGCAGTAGGTGGCTGACGTGGTCTTCTCTGGCGAGGAGTTCTCTGTTCTTTAGGTGGTTGGGTTGGAGCTGGTTTCTTTTGGTTTGGAGAGGATGTATTCTTCATAGCTGCTATCCTCTTGAGACGCTCTGGGCAGCGCTTATTTCAAGCATGGTGTGGCTTAGAACAATTAGGGCACTTAGATGTGGTTTGTCGACCTTCTTTGTGGGCCTTAATGCACACTTCTGTGCAATGTCGCTGGCTGCAGACACCGAAGATGATGGGGCCTCTGCATTCTTCTTTATGATATCCAAAGCGTTGGCATCTATAACATCGGAGGGGCTCAGGTGTGTAATCTTCAATGGGGAAAGTTCCCCAGACTCCTAAGTCCAGTTTGGAGGGAACCGGACCTATAAAGGGGGCAATGAGACGTCAAACTGGAACGTCATCTTTGCTTGTGCAGCGAACAGCACAGTCAATGTTGCTGCACGACGTTGCAAAGGAGTCCCCTTTTTCGGGTTACTTTCTGCCCCTTTCCATGTCTTGTTAAACCCCTCCTTCATCCCTCATCTTACATCCGTTTATCCCTCATCCTGCATCCTTTTTCCTGTTCCAAACTCTTTCCAATCCAACCTCTGCTTTTTTAATATACCATATTTTGCTCCTTTAGGAGTTCTCATTCCAGATTGCTATCCTCTTACGGGCTGTCTAGGATAAGAGCCTGTGTCATGCTACAAGGCATGGCAATCTTAACGAACGAACGAACGAGCAATTTCACCGAATTCTCTATTTCATTTAAATTTTCCTTTCGCCACACTGTGGCTAACTGTATATATTTATTCCGCTCCCTCAGAGCTACAATTTCATGTATTTATTATTTCATTACCTATTTCTATTGAATTGTAATTCAAGTATTTGTGCGTGTGTAAAAACACATATTTTGGCAGTTAGTTCGAGCCGAATTGGCGCCTGCGCGCATGCTACTTTTCCGTCCGCACCCTGTATTATATTCCCACGCATGTTTGAATAAACTGTCAGTTGTCGTTGGTAAAGCTTGTCTCACTGTCCTTACAACTGGTGACCACGGAGTTGAAGTAGCATCAGCGGTTTTGGCTTTGCCATTAACGGACTTATTACGGCTGTGCTACCTTCTTTTACTCCGTTACCTTAGGCGTGAGCTTCAGCCTTTGGTGCTCCTACACCTCGGTGCATGTAAGGCAGTAGGATGAGCTTAACCGACATATCAATTTCCCACCTCTTCATCGACTTGTCGACTGACCACAATGGCAGATTCAACACGCCCATCACGCCCAACGGCCTCGCCTCCACACCCAAAGTCAAACTGGCGCCGTTTTCTCAACACAACACCGCTTCCTGGTTCCTGAGAGCGGACGTACTCTTCCGAATCGCTAGGCTCTGCGATTCCTGCGCCAAGGCCGACATCGTTCTCACCTCCATCCCAGAGGTGTTCGACAAGATTTCTCCATGGCTCGACGCCCAGGCTGGGCAAGTTTCCTATGAGGACCTGAGAACGAAACTCATGGGTATCTACTCACTCTCTGTTTCAGCAAGGGCACAGAAAGTCCTGGACCTCGCCGGCAAACCCATGGGTGACACCTCTCCAGTCAAGGCATGGGACGAGTTAACCAGCCTGCTAATACTCCCCGAAACCGGCAGCAATGGCCGACAGCGCGAGATTAGCCTATCTCGTGAGATTTTCCTTCGATGCCTACCGCAGGACGTAAGGGCCCAATTGGCATACGCCGACGCACTTCCGATGAATGAACTCCTGTCGAAGGCTCAGAAGCTCCACGAGGCCTCCAAAGCATCTCGCCTCGGGGCATCATCAGTATCGTCTTTGTTCTCCTCCTTCAGCTGCTCATCCATAGACTCTTCAGCAACGGCTCATGACGATGACGACGAGATCAACGTTCTAGCAATAAGGAAACCACCGCAACCGACACGTCCGAACCCTAGGCCTAACCCAGCATGGTGCTTCTACCACCAACAGTTCGGCAGCAACGCCAAGAAATGTAGAGCACCGTGCAACTTCCCTAGAAGATGACACCAGAAGAGACCACCTACCACCATCGCAGCTGCAGGAAACCAAAACAAGAATGGTTTCTATATCCTCGACACCGTCTCCAACCGTAGACTCATGGTCGACACCGGAGCTATGCAGTCAATGTTCCTGCCGTCACAAGCCGACCTAGACAGTGGTCCCAGCAAAGACACCCCCTCACTCGTCGCCGCCAACGGATCTCCCATACGGTGTTATGGGACCAGGACCCTCAGGATATCTATCATGGGCAGTTCGTATTCCTGACCCTTCGCCATCACTGACATCAGTCCCCCACTCCTCGGTGCAGATTTCCTCGCTCACCACGGACCTCTTGTTGACGTTGCTGGGAAACGCCTCATCGACACAGGAACCAGCCAGTCCCGTGCCCTAAGAGCCGGCCCTGCCACAATATCTGTATCTGCTGTAATGACGCAGCCCTACGCCGACCTCCTGCAAGAATTTCCTGACGTTTTCAAGCCCGAGCTCCGACACTCGCCGGGATCCCCCTCCAAGCACGGGATCTACCACCACATCACAACAACGGGACCTCCTACTCATGCCAAATTCCGCCGCCTCCCGCCCCAGAAGCTGAAGGACGCCAAACGCGCCTTTGAGAACATGGAACGCATGGGTATCTGTAAGAAAGCATCGACCCCCTGGGAATCTCCCCTACACATGGTAAAGAAGCCTGACGGGATCTGGAGACCTTGCGGCGACTACAGGCGCCTCAACCTCATCACAACGCCCGACCGCTACCCCCTGCCCAACATGCAAGACCTGACGAATGCGTTGCATGGCTCGAAATACTTCACCAAGATGGACTTTCTCAAGTCTTACTTCCAGGTCCCCGTATTTCCGGAGGATATTCCGAAAACTGCCATTGTGACACCGTTCGGATCCTATACCTTCGCATACTCAACCTTCGGTCTACTCAATGCGGGGGCGACCTTCCAACGACTAATGGATAGCATCCTGGGCGACCTGCCATTCTGTGTCTGCTACGTCAACGACATCCTGATATTCTCAAAGACCAAGAAGGAACACCGGAGGCACGTCCGCGCCGTCCTCAAACGCCTACAGGAGAATGGCCTGGTTGTACGTTTCGACAAACGCACGTTCTGCGCTGAAAGAGTGGACTTTCTCGGTCATCGCGTATCCTCGTGCGGGGTAAAACCCATGACAACCAAGGTGGACGCCATCAGAAAGTTCCCGGTACCTACGACCACCCGCCAACTTCAAGTGTTCCTGGGGATGGTCAATTACTACAGGCGCTTCATACCCAACGTCGCACAGACCCTGACACCCCTTGACGACGTTCTGAAGGGAAAGGCAAAAAAACTTGAGTGGGGTTTTCCCCAACAAAACGCATTCATCCGGACAAAGGACGCCCTCGCAAAAGCCACCACCCTGGCTTATTTCGATGATAACGCACCCCTGCGACTGACGACCGACCCCAGGAACGTCCCCTGTGGGGCTGTGCTGGAACAGCTCGTCGATGGTTCTCCTCGACCGCTGACATTCTTCAGCAGGAAATTGAAACCCGCCGAAACAAGATACAGCTCCTTCAACAGGGAACTCCTCGCTGTCTACCTCGCCGTCCGCCACTTCAGGCACATCCTGGAGGGCACACCCTTCATAATCGCGACGGACCATCAACCCCTCGTACACGCCTTCACAAATTCTACAGACGCATGGTCCTCCCGACAACAACGTCATCTTGCAGCAATCGCCGAATTCGGGTTCACCATAAGCTATGTTCCCTGAAAGAAATACCCAGTTGCGGACGCCCTTTCAAGGATTGAAATCGACACAATCCACCTGGGAATTGATTACGCCAACCTCGTATCCGAGCAGCGCACCGACCAAGAGGCACAGGATCACCTGACGGGACCATCCGCGCTCAAGATAACTGCGATTCCCCTCGGGCTTGCAGGATTAACATCCTCTGCCACACCATCACCGGCCGCCCACGTCCCTGGATTCCAGCTTCCTGCAGAAGAAAAATATTTGACATCATCCATGGACTTTCACACCCTTCGGGATGCACCACTGCTCGCCTTCTGACTGAAAAGTTCGTCTGGCCAGGTATCAAAAAGGATGCCCGGGAATGGGCGAAGACATGCATCAACTGCCAATCAAGCAAAATCAGCCGCCCCACCGAATCGGGGATAGGTGATTTTCCCCAACCGAAAAGACGTTTCGGTCACATACACTTTAACGTCGTGGGACCGTTGCCGCCTTCAGGATCTGCTCGCTACCTGCTGACAATCATCGATCGCTCCACGAGGTGGTTGGAAGCATCGCCGATGACCGAAGCTACGACCCAAGCAAGCGCCGAAGCCCTTTTGTCAAGCTGGGTGAGCAGATTTAGCGTTTCTGACGACATCACGACAGAGATATGGCTCGCTCTGGCAAACCTGATGGGAACGACTCTCCACAGCACCACGGCATACAACCCTGCAGCAAACGGCATGGTCGAACGAACTCATCGCGCCCTCAAGGCGTCCTTGATGGCGAGCTGCACTGACAAGGACTGGAAATCACGACTTCCTTGGCTACTCCTCGGCCTTCGCACTGCCCCTCGCGCAGATGGTGAGCCATCGCCCGGCGAAAAGGTTCACGGAGAGGCGCTCGAAGTCCCCGGCGAATTCTTTCCCACATCAACCGACGACACGCAGCTGGATCATCTTAGGGACATCGCCAGGAAATTCAGGCCATGTCTTAAACCTTACCAGGACAGAACTAAACATTTCAAGCCAAAGAACCTGGATGACTGCGGGTATGTTTTCGTCCGTGTCGACGCTCATCGACAGCCGCTAACCAGACCTTATCGAGGCCCCTACCGAGTAATCAAGAAAACGACGAAAGCCTTCCTTCTCGACGTGCATGGCCAAGAAGACTGGGTCTCAATAGACTGCGTGAAACCGGCGTTTCTCGAAGGGAGCAACACTGCCTCCGTGGGACCTGACAGATCTGGAGTGCCCTCTCAAAACAAGGCGCCCAATGAGAAGAAAAGCAACAAACGACGACGAGAGGTAGCGATCCATCACCGACCGCCGACGCGCCCCTCTGTTCAAGAACAAGAGGAACCCTCCGACGCCCGAAACGATACGAAGATTAGTCTCATCAGCCCTCTACGCCACCTGATGTCTTGGGGGGGGGGGGAATACTTGTAAGGACATCACTTCCTCCGTCGTCCAGCAATTTCACCGAATTATCTATTTTATTTAAATTCTCATTTTGCCACACTGTGGCTAACTGTATATATTTATTCCACTCCCTCAGAGCTACAATTTCATGTATTTATTATTTCATTACCAAATTCTATTGACTTGTAATTCAAGTATTTGTGTGTGTGCAAAAACACACATATTTTGGCGGTTAGTTCAAGCCGAATTGGCGCCTGCGCGCATACTACTTTTCCGTCCGCACCCTGTATTATATTCCCACGTATGATTGAATAAACTGTCAGTTGTCGTTGGTGGAGCGATCAGGCTAGTTTGACATTTTCCTCTGTATGACTAATGGAGGCTGGAGCATAACTTGTGTATAGATTGATTAGATTTTTAAAACTATACCAGTTTCTATCGCCATTGTCTACTTTTGGGAGATTGAATATGAGTTACTGCGCAAGCGTTGTTCGCATTCTCTTTACCCTCAATTCAGTTTTTGTATGGCGTAATCATTACCTGGTTTTTTAAGCAATTAAGAGCTTCCAAATATTCATGCACAAGTTCCTGGATATTTTTCTACACCAGTCAGTATTTTCTCAACCCTCCTTCAGCGCCAGTATGACTACCATTACATGAAGACCTTTAAAGGTTTAAAGGCCACTAGCAAGGGACAGTGGCATTGCCCTATCGAGCAGGACAATGCCCTAGAGACTGACCATTTTTACATATGATCAGTGGCCAATCACTGCCGTCTCAATACAGAAGGCCTGGGCATGCCGGCCATGTGAGGGCTAGGACGTAATAGCCTGCGTCGGTTGGTCCAAGCGGCAAGCGTTCAAACTCAGTCTGCAATCTGTCTTCATCCGAGCAATAACCTCTGGTGATTTGTGTTTTATCCTCTAATATTGGATTTCATGCTGGGTATTATGCAAGGTAAAAGTTACACATAGTTTACTTATTGGATTTACGGTAGTCAAATAAAAATGTTGTGTTTAATAACTGCTTTACCAGTCGGTGTATATACAAAAGCCGGTAATTCCAGCTTGGTATGTTTGAATATCTTGGGCAAATACCGTAAACTAAACTTATCGCATTACTACTTCACTTGTTATATAGTCATTAATAACAAGATCTGCCATGAGAGGTACAGGATGTAAGGCATTTTTACACTATAATGAAGTTTTAAACTGGAATGTGATAAAATTTTAAATTTACTGTCACTGTTTTGTATCTCGTGTGGCCATACGAGAACGCGACAGTGTTTTTAATAATATAAAGGCAAAAAGTATAGGCAACAAATTTCTCATCATAATTCAACTCAATTTATTTCGTTCGATCGGGTGCCAGTATTTCAAAGTTTGGATGAGGAATATTTTCTCAAAACTTATATAATAACAACATTATCTGCCATAAAAGCAACAGGACGTAAGCAGAGTGACGAGATTCAGAAAATTTAAATAAGAGAAGCCTAAATCAATGACGTAGGAAACAAAATTTCCGTTGGGGAGAGTGGGGCGGCTGTGTTTGAAATGGCACTTTCGCAATTTCTGAGTATCTGACAGCAAATTGCCGCATAAAAAAATGTAATTTTGACGATTTTCATATGACCAATTGAAATTTTTACACATCGACTATCAACACCGGTAGGCTTACTTGATTCATTTACCAAAAACATATTGACGATGTTGATTCTTTGCTATAAACTCAATCACAATATCTATCAAGTTAAAGCTATCGCTATTCTAAGCATACTATGTTTCTTTCTTAAGATTTAGTATAGCTATAATTTGTTCGTCGGTTACAATTTTATCGTTAAATCTTTAACGCCTTTCACATTTTTAATTTCGTTTAATTGAAAGTTCACATAAGACAATTATCTAATGTTTCAATTGATATTTAGTAATACTGCATTGGTTATAAATAAATCAAGGTTTCTAAAGTGCTTCTGTATTAGCAAAATACAGACATACACACACGTACACACACACACACACACACACATATATATATATATATATATATATATATATATATATATATATATACATATATATATATATATATATATATATATATATATATATATATATATATATATATATATATATATATATATATATATATATATATATATATATTACTTAGGCATGTTACTCACCGTTTATAATGAATAGGCAATGTCTTAGTAGCGTTCAAAACTGGAAGATAGCTTTTCTCCGGTCCTGCAGATATTTTTCAGAATAACATCTAATTTCTGATGGAGCGTGTAAGCTTCACGATTTAGTCTGGTTTGAATATGACATGACTTTCGTCAAGAACTATTGTCAATCTCACTGTAAAAAGTGGAAATGTAAACTTCAGCGAAACAATGGAGGGCATGCAAGATCGGCCATGAAGTTCTGTGAAGCCTTGTGAAAAATAATTCATGTATTTGAAAATTAATCGTAAATTTCATCTCTACATGTTCAAGAATCTAAAACTTTCATTTTTCAGTGTTTGTCAATTAGTTTTGGATTTTCCAAATATTTTGGCATCAACATTTTCACCATCATAGCCTATATATGAAAGTGTAATTCAATCAGCCAATGTAGTCCTGAAGAATCGAAACACGTCTCGACACCAAATAATAAATAGTGAAACTTTAATGCAATATCCTGTTATTCTGAAAATTATCTGCAGGACAGTTTTCCGAAGAGAAGCTATTTTCCAGTTATGAAATCCATCAATACATTGCCTATAGATTTTAAACGTAGAATAACATGCCCAAGTAGTAATATATATATATATATATATATATATATATATATATATATATATATATATATATATATATATATATATATATATATATATATATATATATACATCTAAATATATATATATATATATATATATATATATATATATATATATATATATATACATCTAAATATATATATATATATACATCTAAATATATATATATATATATATATATATATATATATATATATATATATATATATATATATATATATATATATATATATATATATATATATATATATGTGTGTGTGTGTGTGTGTGTGTGTGTGTGTGTGTGTGTGTGTATGCAAATATATTAGTGATGGGACGAGTACTCGGAATCAAAAATCAAAAATATCGAAACTTTTTCTTGTATCAGAAACGGAGAATTTACATTGAATTTCCTATTCTGAAAACGATTCTTATTATACACACACACACACACACACACACACACACACATATATATATATATATATATATATATATATATATATATATATATATATATATATACATATATATATATATATATATATATATATATATATATATATATATATATATATATATATGTATATATATATATATATATATATATATATATATATATATATATATATATATATATATATATATATATATATATATATATATTTCAAGCTAATGATATTGCTGATGGCAGGCAGGTACTGGCATTCTTATCACCAATAAGTCCTCAAATTTATGATATAGTCAAAGATCTAGTGATTAATAAATGCCCTAAAGATTGTCCTTTTGATGAACTTGTCAAGTCTCTAACAAATCATTACAAGCCACAATTAATAATTACTATGAGAGGTTAAAATTCTATAGGAGTTGTCGAGAACACCATGAGAATATGTCCATGTTTGTAGCTGCTCTTAAGTTTGTGGCAGTCACATGTGAGTTTGGAGGCAAATCAGAGATGCCTTGGGATATGCTAGTTATAGATCTTAAAAAGTAGAGTACGCAGCATGTTCTTTTGACAGAGAAAAATCTAACTTATACCCGCGGAGTAGAAATTGCTGTTGCTAGTGAAGCAACTGGCAAAGATTCGGCCAGTAATCTAATCATACTCATAGTCATGAAATAAATACTATTAAGGCTACTAGTTCTAAGACTTATTCCTTTCCTAAGCAGAAGTCTAAGTAGGGAGGGAAGGAGAAAGAGAAAAGAAAAAGACCTGATAAACTCTGTAGTGAGCATGGAAAAGCCACTGGGAAAATGACTATCCATTCAAAAATGCAGAATGCTATTTGTTTAAGCACACAGGGCACATTGCTAAAGTGTGTTTTTCTAAGAATAATAGTGAGAATAACTCGCCAAAACCTCCAGGGGAGTCTAATTCTAAGATTGTAGGTTTAGCAAAATTTATTGATACAGGTAATTCAGGTAATGAAATGACAGGTGAGTATATTTCACAGCTAGTTCTTCTCAGTTGGGAAAGTCATACTATGTCACACTGAATTTAATTAATAGTGCTGATGTTGAATTCCAGGTAAACACTGGTGCTGCATGTACCCTAGTTTGGTGAACTCAAGTTCCATAAAAGTTTTCCCTAGGCTACAGTTAAATAAATTCCTTCTTCGACTAAATTAAAGAAGTATGGTGTATCTAACATTCCCGTATATAGAGATTCATGCAAGTATTATTTTCCGAGGACAGATCTTGGAGAACCAAACCATTGTTATTGTTAAGGATTCTGATCCCAATCTTTGTTACCAGCCCTTCATATTAGCCTAAGTCTAGCAGATAGTTCAGTCCTTGCTGTGACAAATAAGACAGTGGTGTCATAGTTTCTGGATGTGTTTAATAAAGAACGGCGGACTTTTAAAGGCATATAAGTTTCTTTTGACTTAAAAGGAGTCTGTATCACCAAATATTTTAAGGCTCATAATGTTCCCCATGCTATGCGTGCTAAAGTCGATGCCACAATGAATAAGTTGTTGGAATAAGATATTATTCAGCCTTTGGCTCATTCTAATTGGACTACCCTTGAAGTACCTGTGCTCACGGATAATGGTATCATATGTATTTGTTGTGATGATCAGTTAATCGTTAACCATGCTACTCAAATTATGGCATACTAAGTACCTAAACTTGATGACCTTTTTGCTACTGTGTGCAATGGAATTTTCTTTTTTTTTTCTAAAAAAGATATGTATAATGCCTATAATTAGATTGTACTTAGTCTGGAGTCATGTCCCCTGAATACTATTTGTCAGGGGACCAGAAATATGATAGCTAGTGCACCGGGAATATTCCAGTTTCACATAGAGGATTTACTAAGAGGCATTCCAGGTGTGTACATATATTTTTATATTTTTGGTGTCAGGCTCAAGCTCTTGTGAACACAATGAAGGTTTTAAGGCATTTCATGGAACTGGGACTGAGACTGCACCCTACTAAGTATTATTATGGTGTTTTTGAAGTTCAGTATTTGGGTTTTACTACTGACTCCACCAAGTTAAGTCCTACTTAGGAGAAGCTCGACTCTATTAAAAATACTCTTGATCCTAAGCTGAGAAGTTATTTAGGAATGCTTAACTTCTAAATGCCGTTTCTGACTAATGCAGCAGTTGTTCTGGAACCGTTGAAGGATTGTGGAGGATTAATTTTCGTTTTATTTTTTGTTTATTTTCTTTTGCCAAATCCAGAGAGAGAGAGAGAGAGAGAGAGAGAGAGAGAGAGAGAGAGAGAGAGAGAGAGAGAGAGAGAGAGAGAGAGAGAGAGAGAGAGATTGTGTTAGCGAGCGAAAGTAGTTAGTGTATCGATCGTTTGTGGTGAGAAAGACTGTTGGTATAAATGAGATTGTTTGTTTATGTTTTTAGTTAGGTTACGACAGTGGTGAATGTCTTGAGTGATTGCTTATTTTGATTTGGCTGCTGTAACCGTCAGTTGTGTGAACGCTGGATTTATTATTTTTGTATTACCAGCGAGGAAGTGATTATTTATATTCTGAGCCGTGATTCCTCCTTTGAGAGAGATTTTTTTTGTGAAATTCACTGTTGATGACCTGGCCTGGAACTGATTATCTTAAGACTGCTCTTTGGCTTGACTATTGTCGATTACCTGGCCCGTTTACTTTCGATTGATGATGATGATGATAATGATGATGATGATGATGATTATAAGTACCACCCTAATCATCGAGACAGTTGTGGCAAATTGCCACCGAGTGGATTGTTGACCACAAAGCTGTGGTAGTGGGCAGCAAAAGACAGTTGGCAGTGTATGAACGACTGTTGGTGTCCGTAATATATATATATATATATATATATATATATATATATATATATATATATATATATATATATATATATATAATATATATATATATATAGTATATATATATATATATATATATATATATATATATATATATATATATATATATATATATATATATATACATATATATATATATATATATATATATATATATATATATATATATTTATATATATATATATATATATATATATATATATATATATATATATATATATATATATATATATATATATATATATATATATATATATATACGTATTTGGTGTTGGTGTGTCGTTTAGTTTTAAGTTTTGTTAGGATTTTATTTTTAGGTTTATATGAATGGTGTTTTGGTTATTATATGTTTAGTGTTAAGTTTTGATTAGTTTAAAGTGTTAAGTTTTGATTGTGGATGGGTTATGATTTCTTGCTAAGTTTTAAGAAATATAGTTTTAAGGTTAGGTTTTGTTTTGTTTATTTAGTTCTTTTTGTCTAAGAGTCTGGTTGTAGATTACGTAAGGGGAAAGTTTGTTTTGCGGAGACCATTGTCAGTAAGTGTGATTCAGGGTGTGGGGGTTGTCCTTGCAGCATCCAGCCACATTATTTTGGCGCCCGAACAGGGACTGCCGAGGTGGGATAGGAAGCTGGACTGTTGGACGAAGGACGGAATTAGGATTAAGGTTGATGAAAAATGGAGGAGCAATTAAGGGTTTTGAAGGAGGAATTGCGGCTGAGTAAGGAGCGTGAGGAGAGGTTGCTAGTAGAGAATGAGAGGTTGAACTGGGAGAATGAGGCGATGCAGAAGGAGCTTAGGGAGTTAAAGGGAACTGTAGAGAGAGTGGAAGAATGTGTTGAGATGAGGATGAAAGAGAATGAGGAAAGAATGGAGAACCGATTGGAAGCTATGATGGGGCAAGTCATGGGGATGATGAAAACTATAATGGGTGAAGGTGCAGTCGGAGGAGAGTCCTCAGTTTCGGGCAATGGGTTGATAATGGATGAGAAGGCTAAGGTTAGGGATAATGGGAAAGGAAGTGATAGTGATTGTAATAGTAATAGTGATAGTGAGATTGAAGATAAGGGAATAAGGCATAGTAAGGATGAACAGAAATGTGATAGGAATCATGAGAAGAAAGGTAAAAGTGATGTGAAGAAAGAGAAGAAAAAGTATCAGGCTGATAGCAAGGACGATCGTGAATGGGTGAAAGTGGCGAGTAAGAAAAGGGCTAGGAAGAGTATGATCAAGGATAGGAGTATGACTGTGGAATTAGATTCCTTATATTCTAGCGAGGAAGTAGGAAACAAGAAGGAAGGTAGCAGTGATGATAGCAGTGAGAATGAATGTGATGTGTGTAAGACTGTGTTTATGAGAGAGGTACCTCGGTGTGAAAGGTTCAATGAGCATAGTAATAGGGATGTATACGAGTTTTTCAAGGAGTATGAGAGGTATTGTCATTATAAGTATGGTGATAGTAAAAGAGTTTGGGCTAGGGAGTTAGGAGAATATTTGACTGGGTATTTGTTGACGATGTATGGAGTAATAATGAGTGTAGGTGACGTTGATTATGAAAGTGTGAAAAAGAGAATAATTGAGCAGGTAAAACGTATGAAAGGGAGTGTTAAGTATAAGCGTAAGAATGATTTTGATGAAGCACGGATGAATGCAGGAGAAGCAATATCGATGTATGTATGTAGGTTGGAAACTTTAGCTAGGAAGAAGTATGGGGATGAAGGTATAAATGAGAATAAGGAGTTAATGAGGAAGTTTTTGGCAACAGTACCTGAGAATGTGTGTGAATTCATTAATTTGAAACGCAAAGAGAAATTGAGGTGGACGCAAGAGAGATTGACATGGGATGATATACTAGAGATAGTTGAGGATTATGAATTAGATAGGTGCATGAAAGAAAGTAAATCTGTGAGTGTAAGAACTGGAATGGAAGAAATTGTAATAGAATTTGGTAGTTATAAGGATGCAATTTTGAGAGGACCAATGAGGGTAGCTGATAATGTAGTAGATAGGAGTGTTAGGGCGAGTAATGTGGGAATACCTGTAAGGACAAATGAAGGATTTAGGCAGGGTAATTGGTGCAATAGGGATAGGAGTGTGAGTGCACATCGAGGTATGTCAGATAGCCGTGTCCGTGATGAAAAGTGTTATAGGTGTGGGAAAGTAGGTCATAAGAAGAATGAATGTAGAAGGGCTCTAGGTGCTTGTTTTGGATGTGGTGAGGTAGGGCATAGAATTAGCGAGTGCAAGAAAGAGAAAGGGGTAAAATGTTATTGGTGTGGTATGACTGGGCACATAGCGAGTGGATGTCGTAGTAATCATATGAATGTAATTTGTGGTAATTGTGGTAAGGATGGTCATTATGCTAGAATGTGCAAGGAGCCACGGGGTAAGTGTACTGAATGTGGTGTAGATGGGCATGTAGCTAAGGTATGTAGGAAGAAGGGAGTAAATCAGCCAGGATGTTCGGGAAACTAGAGTGTGAGAGGGTTCAGCTGGGTGAGTCCTCCTGTGTGTGTGAAAGGAATAGGATTAATGTTTGTGAGAATGGGATGAGTAATTGGTTGGAAATGAGCAAGTATGAACCTAGTATGCATGAGAAATTAGGGCTGGAAAATAAACAATTAGTGTTAGGTGAATATAGGAAAAAGAGGCGTTTGAAAGTTTTAAGTGAGGAGAAAGTGCAAGGGAAATTTATAGGTATGGGTAAGAATACGAATAAGTATGACAAGGGTGTAAATGTACAAGTGAGTGTGGAGGATAAATGTATTAATACAGATGAATCATGGCTGAGTATGAATGATACCTATAGTGTGTGTGGCTTTTCCTTAGGTGATGTAAAAGAAGGGATGACGAATGCGAGAGTGAGAGATAGGAGAATGATTAGTAGTATGAATGAATCTTTTGCTAAAGTTGAGAATGTTTTTGATGGAATGGATGAACTGTTTACAGAAATGAGTGTAATTATAGGGCCAAACGAGAACGCGGTAGATGGGATTGTACATGATATATTAGATGATAGGGATTTAGATAGGAATAGTGTTAATGTAGCGAATGATTGTGATAAAGAAGAAGTGAATGAGAGAGTATATGGAGGCCCAGTTACTCTGAGCAGAGGTCCTGTTCCCGACTGCGACTGGGTTATGAAAAAAATAATGTAAGTGGTTGTGTGAGAATGTAGTAAGATTTGGCAAAGTAAGGGGGAAGGAATGTGGAAGATTAATTTTTTTTTTATTTTTTGTTTATTTTCTTTTGCCTAATCCAGAGAGAGAGAGAGAGAGAGAGAGAGAGAGAGAGAGAGAGAGAGAGAGAGAGAGAGAGAGAGAGAGATTGTGTTAGCGAGCGAAAGTAGTTAGTGTATCGATCGTTTGTGGTGAGAAAGACTGTTGGTATAAATGAGATTGTTTGTTTATGTTTTTAGTTAGGTTACGACAGTGGTGAATGTCTTGAGTGATTGCTTATTTTGATTTGGCTGCTGTAACCGTCAGTTGTGTGAACGCTGGATTTATTATTTTTGTATTACCAGCGAGGAAGTGATTATTTATATTCTGAGCCGTGATTCCTCCTTTGAGAGAGATTTTTTTTGTGAAATTCACTGTTGATGACCTGGCCTGGAACTGATTATCTTTAGACTGCTCTTTGGCTTGACGATTGTTGATTACCTGGCCCGTTTACTTTCGATTGATGATGATGATGATAATGATGATGATGATAATGATAATGATGATGATGATGATTAGAAGTACCACCCTAATCATCGAGACAGTTGTGGCAAATTGCCACAGAGTGGATTGTTGACCACAAAGCTGTGGTAGTGGGCTGCAAAAGACAGTTGGCAGTGTGTGGACGACTGTTGGTGTCCATAATATATATATATATATATATATATATATATATATATATATATATATATATATATATATATATATATATATATATATATATATATATATATATACGTATTTGGTGTTGGTTGTGGTTTAGTTTTAAGTTTTGTTAGGATTTTATTTTTGGGTTCATATGAATGGTGTTTTGGTTATTATATATTTAGTGTTAAGTTTTGATTAGTTTAAAGTGTTAAGTTTTGATTTTGGATGGGTTATGATTTATTGCTAAGTTTCAAGAAATATAGTTTTAAGGTTAGGTTTTGTTTTGTTTATTTTGTCCTTTTTGTCTAAGAGTCTGGTTGTAGATTACGTAAGGGGAAAGTTTGTTTTGTGGAGACCATTGTCAGTAAGTGTGATTCAGGGTGTGGGGGTTGTCCTTGCAACATCCCGCCACATTATTTTGGCGCCCGAACAGGGACTGCCGAGGTGGGATAGGAAGCTGGACTGTTGGACGAAGGACGGAATTAGGATTAAGGTTGATGAAAAATGGAGGAGCAATTAAGGGTTTTGAAGGAGGAATTGCGGCTGAGTAAGGAGCGTGAGGAGAAGTTGCTAGTAGAGAATGAGAGGTTGAACTGGGAGAATGAGGCGATGCAGAAGGAGCTTAGGGAGTTAAAGGGAACTGTAGAGAGAGTGGAAGAATGTGTTGAGATGAGGATGAAAGAGAATGAGGAACGAATGGAGAACCGATTGGAAGCTATGATGGGGCAAGTCATGGGGATGATGAAAACTATAATGGGTGAAGGTGCAGTCGGAGGAGAGTCCTCAGTTTCGGGCAATGGGTTGATAATGGATGAGAAGGCTAAGGTTAGGGATAATGGGAAAGGAAGTGATAGTGATTGTAATAGTAATAGTGATAGTGAGATTGAAGATAAGGGAATAAGGCATAGTAAAGATGAACAGAAATGTGATAGGAATCATGAGAAGAAAGGTAAAAGTGATGTGAAGAAAGAGAAGAAAAAGTATCAGGCTGATAGCAAGGATGATCGTGAATGGGTGAAAGTGGTGAGTAAGAAAAGGGCTAGGAAGAGTATGATCAAGGATAGGAGTATGACTGTGGAATTAGATTCCTTATATTCTAGCGAGGAAGTAGGAAACAAGAAGGAAGGTAGCAGTGATGATAGCAGTGAGAATGAATGTGATGTTTGTAAGACTGTGTTTATGAGAGAGGTACCTCGGTGTGAAAGGTTCAATGAGCATAGTAGTAGGGATGTATACGAGTTTTTCAAGGAGTATGAGAGGTATTGTCAGGATAAGTATGGTGATAGTAAAAGAGTTTGGGCTAGGGAGTTAGGAGAATATTTGACTGGGTATTTGTTGACGATGTATGGAGTAATAATGAGTGTAGGTGACGTTGATTATGAAAGTGTGAAAAAGAGAATAATTGAGCAGGTAAAACGTATGAAAGGGAGTGTTAAGTATAAGCGTAAGAATGATTTTGATGAAGCACGGATGAATGCAGGAGAAGCAATATCGATGTATGTATGTAGGTTGGAAACTTTAGCTAGGAAGAAGTATGGGGATGAAGGTATAAATGAGAATAAGGAGTTAATGAGGAAGTTTTTGGCAACAGTACCTGAGAATGTGTGTGAATTCATTAATTTGAAACGCAAAGAGAAATTGAGGTGGACGCAAGAGAGATTGACATGGGATGATATACTAGAGATAGTTGAGGATTATGAATTAGATAGGTGCATGAAAGAAAGTAAATCTGTGAGTGTAAGAACTGGAATGGAAGAAATTGTAATAGAATTTGGTAGTTATAAGGATGCAATTTTGAGAGGACCAATGAGGGTAGCTGATAATGTAGTAGATAGGAGTGTTAGGGCGAGTAATGTGGGAATACCTGTAAGGACAAATGAAGGATTTAGGCAGGGTAATTGGTGCAATAGGGATAGGAGTGTGAGTGCACATCGAGGTATGTCAGATAGCCGTGTCCGTGATGAAAAGTGTTATAGGTGTGGGAAAGTAGGTCATAAGAAGAATGAATGTAGATGGGCTCTAGGTGCTTGTTTTGGATATGGTGAGGTAGGGCATAGAATTAGCGAGTGCAAGAAAGAGAAAGGGGTAAAATGTTATTGGTGTGGTATGACTGGGCACATAGCGAGTGGATGTCGTAGTAATCATATGAATGTAATTTGTGGTAATTGTGGTAAGGATGGTCATTATGCTAGAATGTGCAAGGAGCCACGGGGTAAGTGTACTGAATGTGGTGTAGATGGGCATGTAGCTAAGGTATGTAGGAAGAAGGGAGTAAATCAGCCAGGATGTTCGGGAAACTAGAGTGTGAGAGGGTTCAGCTGGGTGAGTCCTCCTGTGTGGGTGAAAGGAATAGGATTAATGTTTGTGAGAATGGGATGAGTAATTGGTTGGAAATGAGCAAGTATGAACCTAGTATGCATGAGAAATTAGGGCTGGAAAATAAACAATTAGTGTTAGGTGAATATAGGAAAAAGAGGCGTTTGAAAGTTTTAAGTGAGGAGAAAGTGCAAGGGAAATTTATAGGTATAGGTAAGAATACGAATAAGTATGACAAGGGTGTAAATGTACAAGTGAGTGTGGAGGATAAATGTATTAATACAGATGAATCATGGCTGAGTATGAATGATACCTATAGTGTGTGTGGCTTTTCCTTAGGTGATGTAAAAGAAAGGATGACGAATGCGAGAGTGAGAGATAGGAGAAGGATTAGTAGTATGAATGAATCTTTTGCTAAAGTTGAGAATGTTTTTGATGAAATGGATGAACTGTTTACAGAAATGAGTGTAATTATAGGGCCAAACGAGAACGCGGTAGATGGGATTGTACATGATATATTAGATGATAGGGATTTAGATAGGAATAGTGTTAATGTAGCGAATGATTGTGATAAGGAAGAAGTGAATGAGAGAGTATATGGAGGCCCAGTTACTCTGAGCAGAGGTCCTGTTCCCGACTGCGACTGGGTTATGAAAAAAATAATGTAAGTGGTTGTGTGAGAATGTAGTAGGATTTGGCAAAGTAAGGGGGAAGGAATGTGGAAGATTAATTTTTGTTTTATTTTTTGTTTATTTTCTTTTGCCTAATCCAGAGAGAGAGAGAGAGAGAGAGAGAGAGAGAGAGAGAGAGAGAGAGAGAGAGAGAGAGAGAGAGATTGTGTTAGCGAGCGAAAGTAGTTAGTGTATCGATCGTTTGTGGTGAGAAAGACTGTTGGTATAAATGAGATTGTTTGTTTATGTTTTTAGTTAGGTTACTACAGTGGTGAATGTCTTGAGTGAATGCTTATTTTGATTTGACTGCTGTAACTGTCAGTTGTGTGAACGCTGGATTTACTATTTTTGTATTACCAGCGAGGAAGTGATTATTTATATTCTGAGCCGTGATTCCTCCTTTGAGAGAGATTTTTTTTGTGAAATTCACTGTTGATGACCTGGCCTGGAACTGATTATCTTTAGACTGCTCTTTGGCTTGACGATTGTTGATTACCTGGCCCGTTTACTTTCGATTGATGATGATGATGATAATGATGATGATGATGATTATAAGTACCACCCTAATCATCGAGACAGTTGTGGCAAATTGCCACCGAGTGGATTGTTGACCACAAAGCTGTGGTAGTGGGCTGCAAAAGACAGTTGGCAGTGTGTGGACGACTGTTGGTGTCCATGATATATATATATATATATATATATATATATATATATATATATATATATATATATATATATATATATAAATACGTATTTGGTATTGGTGTGTGGTTTAGTTTTAAGTTTTGTTAGGATTTTATTTTTAGGTTTATATGAATTGTGTTTTGGTTATTATATATTTAGTGTTAAGTTTTGATTAGTTTAAAGTGTTAAGTTTTGATTTGTTTAAAGTGTTAAGTTTTGATTGTGGATGGGTTATGATTTATTGCTAAGTTTTAAGAAATATAGTTTTAAGGTTATGTTTTGTTTTGTTTATTTCATCCTTTTTGTCTAAGAGTCTGGTTGTAGATTACGTAAGGGGAAAGTTTGTTTTGTGGAGACCATTGTCAGTAAGTGTGATTCAGGGTGTGGGGGTTGTCCTTACAACATCCCGCCACAGGATCTGTTGAGGAAACACGTTCACTGGAGGTGGAATTATTAGCACATTTACTATGCTCAGAACTCCACATCCAAAAATCCAAATCTCTGTTAAAAGATGCTTTCCAATTCACTTTGATCCTCTACTTTCTGTAGTTGTATCTTCTGATAGTTCCAAGTATGTGTTAGGTGCAGGTCTATGTCAGAAGAAGGATGGTGATTAGTTGCCAGTAGTTTTTTGCACACCGCACTCTAAATAAAGCCAAGTGTAACTACTCCCGGAAAGAGAAGGAAGCACTGGCACTCTTTTTTTTTGTGCTTGAGAAGTTTCATCAATATCAATGGGGTATTACTTTTTCACTGGTTATGGATTATAAGCAATTATTAGGTCTATTTAACCCTAATAAACATACTCCAGGGATGGTTTCTGGTAGAATCAAGAAGTGGTCTTTGATGATGCTAGCCTATCTATTTGAGTTGTATCACTGTTCAGGCAAGTCCTCACGTATTGTGACGGTCCGAGAGAAGGTTTTGACTCAAAGGCATGATGAAAGCAACTGAGTGACTTTATTTGTTGTTGTTGAAGATTGCCTGGCCCTTTTGGATAGACACGGGCTTTTGCAATCTTGCAGCCCGTAGGTGTTTTGGTAGGATATATTGGGATAGGTAGTTGGGTGGGGGATATTCTGCAACATTTATTTTAGGACATTGGGATAGGTTTTTGGGTTGTGATGGGTTGTTTTAAGAAAGAAGTAATTGACTGTGGGAAGGGGATGCCTTCCCATGAGCCACTGGCTCCAGTCTTAGTTAGAGAAAAAGAATTATAGTAGTAAGTCCCGATAAGTAGGAGAGCTCGGGAAGGAGTTGAAAATTTTTAGTTGGAGATGTTGATATAGGTGAAGTAAAAAACTTCATAGTGGTTTAAGCTTGAGTTGTGAGATAGAGGGATAGTGTGAGATTTCAGCTGAATGGGAGAGAGCTGAAAGGAGGGAATTATAGCAGTTTTAGTAGTAGAGATAGGATGGAATAAAAAGTTCCTGTACCTATGAATATTAAAAAAATAAGGTAAAAATAAAGGTTACTTATGATTTTATTTATTGAGACTTTCAAAGGTGGTTGGGAGGGATGCCTGAACTAGGAAAAGAGAAATTGAAGGTGAAAGAGATGCTGGATACCAGTTATAATTGGATGTGGTAATATGTTTGTCGCTTCAATATACCACTTTGCAGATCTTGATCCATCTAGGAAGGCTCTCCTTACTTCACTAGTCTTTTGGATGTTGCAGTAGGCAGCCATTTGATTTTTAATGGTTTTTAATGACTGTTGCAGAGTAATGCTAATGGTTTGGCACATTAAGGCCGATTCAGCTAGGTGGTCGGTCTCGTCGTTGCCAGAGATTCCAGTATGTCTTGGAATCCAATTCAAGGTGACTTGCCTATTGTTTCTTTGGTGGAGCAAGGCTAGGAATTGAATTGCAGTGATGAGGTAAACATTCTCTGTAGGTTCCTTGTTGCTGAGGGCCAGAATGGCTCCTCTGGAATCTGTATGGATCGTTGTGTTCCCGTCTTGTTGGTTGGCAGAATGTTCTAGACCTTTTGCAATGGCCACTAGTTCAGTTTGCAGTGTGGAGGCATGGTTGGAAAGTCCAGTTTTCTTTATATCCTGATATAGAGATAACTGCAGCAGCAGCTGCATGGATTGCACGGTCTACTGATCCATCCGTATAGTAGGTGTGAGGCGCAGATGTATTCCTGATTGCATTTTTTTGCAGCTTCAGTGAGTTGCTCTGGTGTGCAGAGAGCCTTGCTTACTGCTGGTAGGATGGTGAAGTTGTATTTGATAGGATCATGAGCCCAAAGGGCAGGAGGGCTGTACCCATCATGCTATTGTTGTCCCTTGGTTTTGTGAGCCTCATTTTGCATCTGCATCCTTCTGAGTGTATCCAGTAGTTTCTTTGCCAGAGAATTTGGCGGATCCAGTTCTTCAGCAAGAGGTAGAAGCCTTTTTATTTTATTGTTGAGTGGGCTTTTTCTGTCTGCGATGATTGACTTGAATATAATGCTGCTATTCCTAATGTCAATCCTAGCTGACAGGGGAATTAGGTTGGTTTCTGCTCTAAGTAAGCAGAGTCTTGTCCACATTGGAGAGCCACTAATGAGTCTCATGGCATTGTTTTGGACTACTTCTAATGATGCTTTTTGAGTGTCAGTCAATGCAGTGAGTGTGTGTGTTGCATAATCGATATGGGATCAAATTGCTTGTAGATAAAACAGTCTTAGGAGGTTATTTGATACTCCTTGTTTTAGGGAGGTCATTCGTTTCATGGCTGATAGACGAATCTTTGTCTTCTCTCTGAGGTAGGTTACTCCATTGGCTGGTAATAGGGGTTTGCTAATGATTACTCCAAGGTACATGAATTGACTCGCCCATTCGATGTCTTCACCACTCAGTGTGAAGTTCTTATAGCCATTACTTTTGTTTTGTTGGTGTTGATCTTTAGGCCAAGTTCATTGCATTTGGCTTGGATCATGTCAAGTGCTTTTTGAGTGACATTTCTTGCATGACCTTTATGTGGACATACTATGCATATATCGTCGGCATATATGAAAATTTCCATCCCATTTGGGAGTTTTAAAGTGGTGTACCGTTTTCTAGGAGGATGAACTCAGTGGTTTTTCCTTGAAAAGTGACTCTGGCTTCTCGGTTCAGTGTGTAGTTTCGAGTCCAGGCCAGTAAGTGTCCTTTCACTCTTTTTTCCACAAGTGTGAAGAGTATAGCTGGTGAGCTGGCTAGCTCAAAGGCTTTCTCGAGATCGAGGAATATGACAAAGGCTTTTTTGTCATTAATTGTTGAGAGGACATCTGTAATGCATTCTTGAGTGCCTATGCCGCTTCTGTAGGCATATAGGCGATGATGTACTTGACCTATCTTCCACTGCAGTCTGTTGAGTACCATTCTCTCAGCTACTTTCTCTGTGCAGCTTATCAAAGCTATTGGTCGGTAGGTGTCTGGCTCCTTGGGTTTTGGAATTGGTTTAGTGTCCTGCTGGTTCCATGTGGTTGGACGTAGTCTTTCCATGTCTGTCCTGTTAATCAAATGCAAGTAGACCAATTTAGCATGGTTTCCCACGTTCCTCAGCATGCTGTATGTGATGAGGTCGGCTCCAGGGGCAGTGTCCTTCCTGCCTTTTGCGAGGGCCGTGTTAAGTTCCTCCATGGTGTAGGGATGCTCAGTATCATCTACCATGTTGCAGGCGGCTTCAATGATGTTGTTCCTGATTGGGAGCAGTGTTCTCTGCCTGTTAATAGTTTGCAGAGGTAGAATGGTGCTTTTTGCTGTGTCCGCAAAGTTGTTAGCAATCCTCTTGGGTTCAGCTAATGGGTCTGGGTGTGTGACTCTGGGTGTATTATACTTCCCAGAGACTTTGTTAAACCAGCCCCATATCTTGGCTAGGGATGTGCTTGAGTTGACCTCGTTGCACCATGAGTACCATTTGTCTAGTTTTACTTCCAGTGATACTTGCACAGAATGTTTGATGATCTCTACAAGTAAATTATGTAGCTCACCTGTTCTGTGTCTCCTGAGAAGTTTTCTGGTCCTGTTTATTCTAGCCTTCATTTCTTTGATACGACTGTTATAGTACCAGGCATCGGCATATTTCTTCTCAGAGTTCTTCTTTTGTGGCATGGAAACACTGGCTGCTACCTCTAGTTGTTTGCTGAAGTCGGTTGACAGGGTGGAGATATCATTGTGAGGTTTTTTGATGTATTCCCGAGCCCACTCTGTCATAGCTGTTTCAAATTTTTCCCAGTTGGCAAACTCTGGGTTCCACCTTTTTGGGGGTGGAGGAGGAGGGGGTTATTTCTCCAATTCGAGGTTGACTTCAATGGCAAGGTGATCACTAATTAGTACAGGATGTAGTTGCCATTAACTCCTCTTTGTATGGCACTGGAGAGGAAGGTGAGATCTAGGCGTCCTCCTTTTAGATGGGTGGCTTCTGTGACATTGTTGAGCAGTGCTACATCAGGATATTCTTGCAATAGGGCATGCAAGTGTCTGCCTGTTTGATTTGTTTCTGATATTGAGTTCAGGAACTAGTGATGAGCGTTGAAGTCGCCTGCAATAATTGAGTCATCATCAGAGGCTGCTGCGAAGAGTGCCTCAGCATTGATGCTTTTTGCTGGGGACTTGTAGATGTTGTGGACTGTTAGCGTCGTGGCTAGTAGAGATATCTGGACACTAAGAGTCTCTGCCTCTGTCCCATAGTCTATGCTTGGTAGTAGTTTGGAGGGGATGCTGCTTTTAACAAGGGTGGTCAGTCCTCTTGTCGTTGGTGATAGATACGTTGTGTACACTTTGTATCCTGAGAATGCAAATGGTATGTTCTTATTAAGCAGAATTTTTTGCAGTATGATAATGTCAGGGTATTGCACTGAGGTTTGAGATTGGAGGAATGCAAACTTGTTTCGAAGTCCGCAAACGTTCCATTGGAGCACTTTCACTTGGGTGTTTTGGTTGTTGCAAGTGGTTGTATTAGGTTCATTTGCAGGAGGATCTATGAAACAATTGAGATCTTAGTTCCCGGGCGGCGTTGTCATACACGAAGTCATCAAGAGACTCCTGTGTAAATTCAATTTTGCGGGATTGCAAGAAGTTGCCAAGGATATTGCTGATGACTACTAGCAGAGCATTCATAGGGCAAGCAGAAAGGTTGTACTCACTGCTGTCATTGATTGGAGGACATTTGGAGGGGTGTGAGGCGCTTGGTTTACTTGTGATGGTGGAGCTGGGTAGGTTGGGGAATTCTTTTAAGGAGTGGGAAGTGTTACAGGTGCGGAGGAGGATGAGGTAGGTTTTTTGGCTGGGTGGCAGTGGGAGGATTGGTTGCAGAGGTATATCTTAAAGGTGAGGGAGTGCGAGGCGTGGTGCTATGTAAATTCCACCCACGAAAATTCCACCCACGAACATTCCTCCCACCAAATTCCACCCACGAAAATTTCACCCACGTTGTTAACATTTAAACCTTCAGTTATTGATATGAAATAAACAAAGTTTCATTTGGTCTAATGATTAAATAAATGAAAGAAAATAAGAAATATAGAAAATATGTGTGGAACTTTCGTAGGTGGAATTTTACATGGGTGAAATTTTGTGGGTGGAATTTGGTGGGTGGAATTTGGTGGGTGGAATTTTCGTGGGTGGAATTTTCGTGGGTGAAATTTTCGGACCACGGCGAGGCATATGGGTTGGGGATCGTTTTGCCTTAGGAGGAGGTTTGGGAGGACGTTGAGGTTTAGGTTTAGGTGGTTGAGGGGGAGTTGGTGGAGAGGAAGGTTCAGGAATGGCATGACTGGAGGGGTTAGGATTTTGTTGGGAGGTGTAGTTGGATGGTGGAGGGTTGTGTTTGATTGGAGGTGGCTGCATTCGACGTTGCTGACGTGCGTGGAGGTTGTATTGGTGGTCTGCAATATGCTGAAGTCTGTGGGGACATCTACCATGCCAAGCATGATGGGATCCTCTGCAGTTTGGGCAGCGGGCGGTGGTTTTGTGCCCTGCCTTGTGCCTGGCAATACAGTGGGCAGTAGGGTGCTGTCTGCTGCTGCATACTCCACAGATCTCCGGACCTGTGCAGCGGGTTTTATGGTGGCCAAACTTCTGACACCGGAAGCATCTTAGTGGCTCTTTAAAGTATTCTTCGGTGCGGAATGTTCCCCAGAGGCCGAAGGAGAGGTGAGGAGTGCGAGATCCTTTGAAGACAGCCTTCAATTTGTGGGATCTCCCTCCGGCTTTGCCCTCACATCTCTTTACAGTGATGATGGAGGGATGTTGGAGCACAGGTTCCAGTGGCAGGTCGAGGTCATACACAATGATGATGGTGGTGGGCCTTTCATTGATGTCAAGCTTGAGCACATTATTCTGTTGCTCAAGGTAGGTCTTAGTGGGCTCATCTTTGGCTTTTATGATCAACTGTCCCCTGCGGTTAGGACGTATGGTCATGTTAAGGTGAGGATTGTTTGCTTCCATGGCTACTATGGCAGCAGAGGATGTAATGCTGGGTCCTGGAGTTAGTCTGAACTTGGAGTCTCCAGTTGTAGCTTGCTGTGAAGATGGCTCTTGAGTGGGGTTGTTTTCGGTCTCCACATCTTCTTGGGCCGCTGGTGAGCGATTTGAGGTCTGCACTGGGTGGTCTTTCGAAGTTCCAGGGACTGATTCCATTGCAGGAGACTTGGGGAGATTTTTATGGATCCTCAAAGTAAGGCATCTTGGCTTTATTATCCTGCCGTTCTCCACTGTTGTTCGAGAGGAGGAGGTGGGGATAGGGGAAGAACCCCTTTCTGCCATTGCAGGCACACAATGGTAGTCTTCAGCTGTCGAACGATGTTTGTTTCAGTTGTTTTCTCAATAAAAAAATAAAGAAAAAGAAACTATCAAAGCACAGTACAATTTATGAACTCGCGAAAATTGAAAATATCTACGGGCGTAGGACCGAAGATTTCACTTATTCGCTTGTTAAAGATTATCTTTTCACTAGCTTGTTAGGGATAAAGATGACTTTATTACAGAAAATCCGTTTTTATATACATAAAATGTGACGGGCCGAGAGAAGGTTGTGACTCAAAGGTAGGATGAAAGCAACTGAGTGAGTTTATTACAGATCATCCATTTTTGTATACATAAACTCCAGGCAAAAAGGGCGCAAAAGACATAACAGGCAATTTCATGTTCAACCGACACCACACCGGTTAACAGTTAACGGTGAGAAAAACATACATGTTATTTCAGGTTCTTATTAGTGCGAGGGGAGAGCAAAGATACAAGCATAATATATACACAAAATGAAATGTCGTTACTATGTACGATTGTGTGACACACGGTTGGTACAGTATTGTGGATCCGTTGAGCCAATTAATTTTATCTGCTACCCCTGAGTCTGTTCTTATTTGTGCAGTGTGGATCCAGTTTATAACCAAACTAGATGTAACTCCAGTCAGTGGTAAGGAGATAAAGGGGTGTTGTTTCTGGATTGGGGTTATCCAGAGTTAGTGGTAGACATGTTAAAGCCGCTTTTCCACCAGAAAGAAGAATTGAGCATTCAACAAGGTTGCCTTTTATGGGGACCTAGGGGAAGAGCATATGCTAAGAGAATTGCATCAAGAGCATTTAGGCTTTACTGAAATGAAGTAGGTAGCTCTTATCGACTTCTGGTGGTCTTGATTGGATCGCGACATTAAGAAGTTTTCAGCTTGTTGTGAAATTTGTCTAGCTAATAGAGTTTTACCTAAGAAAGCACCTCTTCATTCATGGGACTAGCCTGATAAACCATGGGTAAGAGTATATGCCGATTATACAGGTTCAGAGATGGGTACATATTTTCATGTATTAACTGATGCTCATTGCAAGTGGACTGAAGTGTTACCTACTAAAGATAATAGTTTAGTTGCCACCATTGACTTAATCAGAAATATTTTCTTTCAGTTTGGGATACCGTTAACTTAGGTCTCGGACAAAGGGACCTACTTTTGTATTTACAAAATATGAACTATTCTTAGAGAAGAACGGCGTTTGTCACAGCACTTCTGCGCCTTATCAGCCCAGTGCTAATGGCCAGGCTGAGAATACAGTCAAAAGTCTCAAAAGTTTTTGAAGACATTGCTCTCACAAGGATTGAAGAATAAAGCTAGATAAAATCCTTTTTCAGTAGCCTACAGAGTATCATCTCACTCTCCAGTGGCGTTGATGTTTGGCAGAAAATTGCATACAGTATTGGATCTAGTACATCCAAGTAAATGCATTAAGCAGAATAGGTTGTCTAAGCAAGAGACACAAAAGTCTAACTGTGATTCAACAATTGTTAAAGGTTTCCAAGTGAATCATGAGTCACCGGTCATGGTACAGGATTATTAGACTGCGTCTAAGGATTGTTGGATTCCTGCAAATCTGTTAGAGCAAAATGGTCCTGCATCTTTCAAATGTGAAATATACTGAGGTAATATTGTTAGACATCATCAATTCCAGATGATGACTAGGTTGCCTAACTTTGTTCCAATTACACTGACTAAGACTTCTTCGCCTACTAAGATTATACCCTTAACTCATTTACCTATTGTGTCTGAAATTTAATGGAGCGGAGGGTGGCAATGAAGTGGAAGTTCCACTTTAAGAGGCTACTCCCGTATGGCGATCTACTAGAATTGTCAAGCCTCGTGATTGGCTTGATTGATTAGGGAGAGGGGTATAATGCAGTAGTACTTGTGTATATGTATGGATATTTTATTACTAAGAAGTTTTAGAGGTGCAATTCTATTATTGAGAAACAACAATGCTACTTTAAGTTTCAAGGCTATTTTCAATTGATTGAAGAGTTCTATGTTGGTGGACATTCCGCTCGTGTTGTTATATGTGTGTTACAGAGGAACATATTCAGAGATAAAGAACTGAACACTTTCTAGTAATGGCTATCTATCTATTCCTACCTTACAACCTCATCCTATTTCCAACTAACATTATCATTCCCTACCCAATGCTATGTTTCATTACTAGAGTATTGCTATAAGTTACAGGTAAGCTGTGTCCCGGACAAATATATCATTTTAAACAAAGGCTAAGCAGTAAAGTAGATGCATAGAAAGTAGGGCGAATTTTGCCAAGCTATCGCCTTGTCTCCCTGATCCATGGGTTTTTGGGAAACAGTTCGAGCTGCTTTCATTTTTGCTTGGTATTTGATGACCCAAGCACACGTCTACTGAATCCGTTCCCATGTCAACAGGTACACCGGGGAGAGGGGACACACGTATTGTGCGAGAAAAAGCAGTTAAGTTAGAATCCTACTCGTAAGTGGGCAACCTTCACTAGGCCCACCGGCCATGGTAAGCCTACCAGAGCCATGGCAGACGTCCTTACATCATACAACGCCCAATAGTTCTTTTTAATTCAAATGTCTCCCCATCCGCTCTCCCCGGGTAATGTACCAGTTAAAAGTAAATTTGTAATTGACTGATGAAATCATTTAAGAGCCAGCGATAACATATAACTCTTCTGTTATGCACCCTCAAGATTTAAAGTTCTAATTCACTCGCTTTGAAGAAGATTCCTGCTCATTTTAATTGTGACCATTAACTTAGACAATAAATCCTCTTACGATTAAAATAGTTTAATTCACTGCTTCCTATCCTGTATTCTTGACTATTAACCCATGCCCTTATGACAAAATTTGGTGGCTTTACGGTGGGATAAAGAGAATTAAAAACAAGTGTGATAATGAGCATAAGATCGAGTGCAGAAGCTACCAAAATAATTGACTTTAGACATGAAGAAGATATGAAGATGAAACACGAGAAGCAAGAATGAGACATTTCGGGAGAAGCAGAAAGGAAAAACGCGGGAGAAAAAGAAGTTGAAGAACATAACTAAAGAAGATTAAAGACAAGAAGAAAATCCTGAAGATGATGTGGAGAATAGTAGCAGCCAGGAGGAGCCTTGTGAACCAGTCACCCACGGAGTACCTGCAGGAAGGAGACCTTAATGGCCTTCCGTCGAAACGAGCGGGCCGAAACAGACGGCGTCCAAGTGAGGAAACTGTGTGGAAAGACACCCGTCCTCGAGAGGATGACACGGCAATGTTCCTGTTGGAAGAAAAGACGATACGCTCTCATGCACGCCTAAAATAGCCATTTTGGCCAGTTTCCTTTCGCAGGAGTAACAGCATCGAAACTCGCTGTCCGAAATGGCGACCCAGGACCCTACTATGGACCCTATCAACGGAAGCAGTGGGAGTGTGTCTAATTACCCTAACCATAGAGGATTTCGTCGTCGAAGCAGCAGTAGCGGGCGCATTGATAGAAATGGCGCGCCCACAAAGGCCAAGGACAATCTCGAAAATTGGAATAGGTCCCAGACAGCAACTGTAGGACGAGGGACCCAAGGCGACTCACAGCAGAATTCGACCCATGTGAGTCCCTGTGCGTGAATGTATGAGGTGCGCAGAGAGAGAGAGAGAGAGAGAGAGAGAGAGAGATGCGAGATTGTGCACGCGCAGAATGAAAAAACAAAACAAAAAAAGTGTGGAGATGGCTAAGTGAGAGTTTGTTTCTCTGTGACTGGTGGTGTCAGAGCTTAGTGAGATAGTTCTGTGGAAAAAAATGAGAGAGAATTGTTTTTTTTGGCTAATGATTGTCACTTAGGGAAGTAAGAAAGTTTTTCTTTGAAGTTTTTTCCTTTTCTTTGGAAATTGATTGAAGAGATTTTTTTTTTTTATTGACCTCGGTGACCGGCTATGAAGGATATGTTATGTTCTGAATAAAGTTTAACGTAACTTGGGAACAGTTTTGACTTTGGAGAAATTCTGTAGCGTTCAGTTTTAACGTAAATTTACGTAAATTTGTTGTTTGAGATTTAACGTAGATCTGTTTGGAATGGTTTTCCCTATATGTAACTGTACTAGGAAGTTTCGATTCCGAATTAGTTCTCTGTGATGGGTTGTTGCACTCCCATAGAGAGATTAGTTCACCAAATGTTTAGTTGGGCTCTACAAGGCACTAGAAGAATTGGAAGACCCAGGCCTACATGGCTTAGGACTATAAAGTGTGAAGTAGATAATGATGATATGGTGGTAATGCAAGAGCCTTTGTTTGCGTGATGTAGGTTAGCTTGGATTAATAAGTGTCCTAGAATGGTTGTTGTTTGTTTGCCAGAGTTCGAGTTCGGCTTAATTTGAGTGCGAGCAAATAAGATGAGACAACACAAAATGGGAATGTTGCTGGTATGAAAGCACTGTATGTAGGTTGTGTCTCTGTTGTGAAACTTCTGTCAGAAAGCTTGTTTTTGGTTGTGATGCGAGCGATGTGTCAGCAGTTTGCCCAGATTAGAATTTGAACGACGGGGCATGGAGAGTTTGAAAACATAGCCTTGATGATGATGTCGTCATGTGGACGTGCTGGGGAAAAGCGTGTCTGAGAGAGAGAGAGAGAGAGAGAGAGAGAGAGAGAGAGAGAGAGAGGCTTTCTGTACTTGGACGTCGAGATGCCCTTAGAGTTTTTGATGTCCTTTGTGAATTGGCAGGTGCTGATTGAAACTTGGGAATTTTAACATTCCTGTTGTGGATGTTGAAGAATTGTTTTCTTTTTTCACCGTCTGGTTGGACTGGTGATCAGTTTTGGTGCTTTTTAATGCCCTACCTGACCCTGGTGGAGGGGAAGAAAGGAGGCCAGATTCTTATGTGGCAAACCCTTTGAGGAAGACCGCCGCCAGAGTTCATGCAATGAACGCGGAGGTTGGGGAAACACCCCCACCCAAGGAGTGGTTCCAGGGATCCCAGGCATGTCTTACTTAATGCAGAGTATAGGCATAGTTCAAATGGTTAGTTGTAATGGTACCATTTTGTTGTTTTTTTGCATGGATATCTGCAGAAGCCTGCAGAAGTGTTCTGAGTGGAGGAACAGAGCTTTGTTTGACTATGATACTTTTGTAACTATGATACAGTTAGTTAACTGTTGATGGTGATGCGCATTAATTAATCTTTGATACTGCTGTTTCAAGATGTTGGGTAATGTTTTTTCGTGTTTTGAGATATTGGATAATGTTTTATCATGTTTAAAGATATCAGATGATGATCTTTTCTTGTGGACTCTACATTTTATGGCCATACTTGATAGCTATTATTGTCACTATTTGATAATAACTGTAGTGTATCCACGTGTACCTAGAGATACGAAAGTATCTATGGAAAGTGAATATTTAGGATACGTGCACATGTGTTGATTTTCCGAGGAATTATTTTTTTTTGTGAAAGTTTTCTTTTAGGTAATTTGAGAGCTTTTTTTTTGCTAGCAACTACCGTTTTTGTTTGGAACATAATGAATATGTAATGTATTGTGTTTACCAGTACTATATCTTAGATCTCTTTCAGACTGAGAGTCCAATGAATGAGCCAGAGTGTAGGCTTGACATATGAGGGCATTAATTCTTTTTGTATGATAACTGCATCCACTAATGGACCGTAGGATTTAGAAGAGTTAAGTATTCTTAAATACAAAGGTTACTTTCTGTTGTATAAATTGTACCTTTGCCGTCACAGTCCTCTATGATATGTTTTCTTAATAAGATATGTAATATTCATACATGTTCATATATAAAGTATGTATATCATGAATACAGATATGTGTAGTGTTAATTGATAATTAATTCTCTTTTTGAATTGTTTTTTGACATGTGTTCACTGATAATGAGTATTTTTGATGAGTTTGAGATGTGAATTTGATTTTTTTTCGATAATTGTTCACCAGTTTCCATTTGCTGTGAAATGTGTTGCTTATTTTATATGAACAAGGCTCCCAAGGATCATGGAGACCTTGTTTTGAGTAGAGTAATTTTCAGTTGGCCTTTGTTTTGATAATTTTTCTTGAAAGTTAATGGCCTTTGCTTTGTTTTAAAGTAGTTTTAAATTCTGGAAGGCTCGGGAGAGCCTTGCGTCAGGTGGAGGGGAGTTTGTCACGGACAAATATATTATTTTAAACAAAGGCTAAGCAGTAAAGTAGATGCGAAGAAAGTAGGGCGGATTTTGCCAAGCTATCACCTTGTCTCCCTGATCCATGGGTTTTTGGGAAACAGTTCGAGCCGCTTTCATTTTTGCTTGGTATTTGATGATCCAAGCACACATGTACTGAATCCGTTTCCATGTCAACAGGTACACCGGGGAGAGGGGACGCAGAGTGAGAACCAGTATAGTGCGGTTACGTCACCTGCCACCCATAGGCGAGACAAGCCAGACCAAACCCCGCCCCAGCAATGTAGGGGAAATAAGAACGCACATACTGTGCGAGGAAAAGCAATTAAGTTCGAGTCCTACTCGTGAGTGGGCAACCTTCACTAGGCCCACCGGCCATGGTAAGCCTACCAGAGCCATGGCAGACGTCCTTACGTCATACGACGTCCAATAGTTCTTTTTAATTTGACTGTCTCCCCGTCCGCTCTCCCCGGGTAATGTACCAGTTAAAAGTAAATTTGTCATTGATTGAGGAAATCATTTAAGGGCCAGCGATAACTTATAACTTTTGTTATGCACCTTCAAGATTTAAAGTTCTAATTCACTCGCTTTGAAGAAGATTTTTGCTCATTTTAATTGTGACAATTAACTTAGACAATGAGTCTTCTTACGATTAAAATCGTCTAATTCACCGCCTCCTATCGTGTATTTTTTACTATTAACCCATGCCCTTATGACAGCTGTGAGATGCTGTTCTAATAGTACTAATATTGCACGAACCATGTGCTGATACCTAGGCTGTTAGCCTATGTTATGCATTATGCTGGAGAGGATAAGTATCAAATGTTTGGTTGTTGTTATGGTATTACCAGCAGTCTAGTTTACCTAACATATGTGGGGCCTTATATAATGTAACATAGCCTTGTTTACTATTTGTCTTAAAGGTTTAGGCCAATTACGACTCGGTTTTGGTGTTTCCTAACCAAACCCCTGATTTCCCACTGGGATTCTCTTCTAGCTGTTTTTAGAGAGAAGGGCGTAGGAAAACTCATGAAAAGGTGGTTTGCACCAATATTTATGGCTAGGAAGGATAAAACACAAAATAGCTGGTAGGAAAA